>NC_056729.1:1106741171-1106751171 GCF_019279795.1 Protopterus annectens | reverse complement strand
TGTCTAGTATTTTATTATAGTTAAATATTAGAGAATCTGTTAATTCATTGAGTAGATTTATTCCCAGATATAATAATTTACTTTCTGTTACTATATATTTGGAAAATCTTTTGTTTATATTATTTTTTTTTTTACAATTACAGGGCATAATTTTAGTTTTGTTTTCATTAAATTTTAAGCCTGAAATATTTTGAAATTTATTCATGGAGTTAAATAGAGCATTCAAAGACTCATTTGCATCTGAGAGAGTTAATAGTATGTCATCAGCAAAGAGTTGGATTTTAAGGTTTAACATTTTATTAATACAAATGCCCTTTATGTTATTGTTTGATCTGATTTGATTTGCAAAGGGTTCTATGAGTAATGCAAATAACAATGGTGATAAAGGGCAACCTTGTTTAGTTCCCTTTTTTATTGTTATAGGGCCTGATCTATATGATCCCAGTTTAACATATGCAGTAGATTTTTCATATAGTATTTGGATAAGATTATTAAAATTAGAAGGAAAGTTATATTCTTTTAAAACTAGTGAAAGAAAGTTCCAGTTAACTTGAATCAAAAGCTTTATTAATAACTAATGAGATTACATTTAAATTTAGGACTTTATGTTTGCTATAATCTATTAATGTTAGTATTCTTTTAATATTTTTTTTTATTTTTTTTAAACTTTTGTTTTGGCCCACTAATTCCCCCCCTTCAAACAATTGGGGGTGAATTTGGGTGTTCCCAACATTGGTTACCCCAACCTTTAATTTTTCCAACACTTTCCCCATTTTCCCCAAAAGCCCATTTTTCCCCCGGGTTTAAAGTGTGGGGATCCAAAAATATATTGTCTATTCCCAACATAATTACTTTCAATTGTGATTTTAAATTGTTACCTAATCTTTGCAGCCATGTACTGGTGAATAGATAGATATGCTGTGTATTGATGTGCCATGTTCTGTCACACATGTCATGCCAGGGGACATTTATTGACATATATGTATATATATATATATATATATATATATATATATATATATATATATATATATATATATATAATATATAAATATATATATATATATATATATATATATATATATATATATACATATATATATGTGTATATACATATACGTGTCAGTATTATGTATATGGGTGTATGTGTGTGTTTGTATATATATATATATATATATATATATATATATCTGTGGACACACACACACACACACACACACACACACACATATATATATATATATATATATATATATATATATATATATATATATATATATCTGTGTCGTGTGTGTGTGTGTGTCTTATACATATAATATATATATATATATATATATATATATATATGCTATATATATATATATATATATATATATATATATATATATTTATATATATAAAAAATCCCAAGAAGAAGGTAGCAACAACCGGAAATAAATAACACCAATAGTCAAAATAATCACAAAATCAATTTAATACACACCAAAAATGTAAGCACTTTCACGGAACAGAGTCCGGTTTTTGATAAAGTTCATAGTGAGAGAATGGATTGAGCAAAGCCATATTATTCAGCTAGGACCACTAGAAGAGAAATGAACAAGATGAACTCTTCATATTTGTCCATAGTACTTCCATATAGTACTAATACACAAGTAGTAGAGAATTTGATCATACAGAATTGGCATATTCTATTAGTAGATGATTTTTACTAGACAAGTTGTAGGTAACAGTCCAAAGTTTGTATATGAGAACCAGACATCCTTAAAACAACAACTAAGTTACCCCAACCCGAAACAAACAAGAGAGACTACCTTACGCACTTGGGCACTAAAGCGCTGGCGTTGTGCCCAGTGTGAATATATTGATGAATCAAGATTTTTGAACATCAAGACACAGGGGTACTTATGGGAATTGAGATGTACTGGATCCTGTGATACTAAAAACTTAGTATATGTAACTTACTGCACACAATGTTTTCCTTTTATGTAGGAAAAACTAATAGAAGAACTTCCATAAGAGCGAATAAGGGATCATATATATTGTATAAACACCCACAGGGATTGTAGTGCCCTAGCGAAGCATGTAATAAGTGCAGGAACAACACACAGTTTTTGTTTTCAAATATTGCAGGTCCAAAAGGAGAGTATGAGGTTGGGAGATCTCTAGAATAACACTGAAAACTTGGAAGTTAGATGGATACTCAGTTTAGAAGCACACAGAGGGAGTGGGTTAATGAGAGTGTGCCCCTTAAACCTGTACTTAAGGCTAGAAAGTTGAGGTAGGTGGATGTATCATGTGTTGCTTTGTTATTTGTTTATTTATTTTATTTATTTTACATTTGTTGACCGGGCTAGTCCAACTGGATATTTTTCCATTTTCAGCAGAGGCCCGGGGAGAAAAGCTCCACATATAGACAAAAGGAGATACATCATGAGGACAAATGACATAATACACATTATTACCTATATCTAAAAACAGGAAAAGAAAATGATAGAACATGGAAAAAGGAAATGTAATAAGTTAACCAAAAGCACAGGACTTAACTTTCTAGCGAAACTAAGTAACATAATGTTGAACATTCTAACATGTTTTAATACCAAGGAGGGAGTATAAGATTAAAGAAAGAGAAGCAACAATAGAGAGAGAGCAGATATAAATAGACATATACTAGTTAGAGAGAGAGAGAGAGAGATTCAGGGCCATAAAGATGAAAGATGGCAAGGAGCAGTCTGTAAGGTAGAAAAAGAAAGGTAAGGGAGGAAGTAGGAGGGCCAGAAGAGTAGGGAGAGAAACGTGAAATTAATAGATGGAAATTACTTTAGTCAGCATTAGAGCAGGGACACATCCAGTGCCTTTTAAAGGTAAATTCTGAGTTTTTGTTTAAACAAAACAGTGGAGGCAATGGAAGTAAGTTCAGAAGGAAGTTGATTCCAGTGTTTTTCCAATGGTATTTGAAAAAGGGAATCACCTGCTAGGTTTTAGATTTGGTTAAGGTAACTAGCAGTTTGCTAGATGAGCGGAGGAGTTTAGATTAGAGTAGGGGTGAAAGAGGTTAGAGTATAGGTGTGTTGTGAGGTTGGTAAAATGCTCTATGGACAAATGTGAGTTGGGAAAGAAGTAACATGTTTGATAGTTCAAGCCAGTTAAGTTGCTGCAGATTCAGACAGTGGTGCATTCTGAAAGGTTTACCAGTAACAAATCTAGCTATATTATTATGCGTGGTAGATAGTTTAGAGAATATTTTTCTTGAGGTTAGTATAGATAGGTGAAGCGTAGAGAAGAGTAGAAATAAGATGAGAGTGGGCAAGGGTAGCTTTGGCTGAAGAGGTTAAGAAAGTTTTAATTCTATAGAGAGAGCCGAGTTTTCTGTTTACAGATTTAATGGTATTATTGATATGACAATCAAAGGTGAGGTTGTTGTCAATCGTGACACCTAGTAGTTTGGTAGTAAGGTCAGGTGATATAGTAGTTCCATTGTTAGATAGGATAGTAAAGTCTAATGTAGGGGATCTGGTAGTAGGCTTAAAGAGTAAAAGTTTGTTTTTTTTAGCATTTAGAAGTAGGCATCGTTTTGAGAACCAGGTTTCAACTTTGGAGAAAACAGCTTGAGTATTGATTTGAAGTTCAGAGATGGATTTAGCAGAGCAAATTAATGTGGAGTCGTCAACGTATTGTATACAAGTGGCCTGGGGAATCGCTGCTTGTAAGTCATTTATAAAGAGGGAGAAAAGCAGTGGTCCAAGAATAGAACCTTGGGGGACCCCAAGTGAGATAGGGAGAAGGGATGAGAGTTTGTTATCCCAAAGAACGGCTTGTTTCCTGCTTGTAAGATAGGAATTAAACCAGTGGACAGCCTTAGATTCTAAGGAGAGAGATTCAAGAATTTTCAAGAGAATGGAGTGGTTAACCATATCAAAGGCCTTAGACAGGTCAATAAAGAGAGCTGAAGACAGGATGTTGTTATTACGATTCTTATTGATATGGTCTGTAAAAGTGAGGAGAGCGGTGGTTGTGCTATGAAAAGGCCTAAATCCATGTTGACAGTTAGTGAGAATGTTGTACTTTATTAAGTGGTCCATTAACTGATGATGAACACATTTTTCCATGATCTTTGCTAGTGGGGACAAGAGAGCTATGGGCCTATAATTAGAGAGTTCATAGGAGTTACCTCCTTTGTGCAAGGGTATGATGTGAGAGATTTTCCAAATGTCAGGTATGGTTTCTTCATTTATGGTTCTGTTAATGAGAATAGATATGGGATAGGCAATTTCAGAGGCTGCTTTTTGAAGGAATTCAGATGGGAATTGGTCAGCCGAGGGGGTGCAGGGTTTAAGTTTGTGGATACATTTTTGTATAAAGGCAGTGGGGATGGGTTGTAGCCTAAAGATTGGTAGTCTGGAGGATGCAGGGTCAGGGATACTAGTGTAGTCACTAGAGAGGTGAGAGGCCAAAGAATTAATAGTATCAATGAAGAAAGAGTTGAAGGTATTGGCAGTATCAAGGGTGGAATTCTTTTCAGATCCGGTAGGGGATGGAGTGGTAGTCTGTCCAGGGTGTAGAAGCCTGTTTAGGGTTGACCAGAATTTTTGAGGGTTATTGTGATTACCTTGCTGGAAATTACTATGATAACTTCTTTTATCAGAGAAGATAGCTTTTTTAGTACTGTTTCTTAGGTATCTAAAGGTCTGTTGGTCTGCAGAAGATTTGCCTTCATACATTTTATCCAAGCTTTGTTTCTAAGTAACATTTTTTGTCTTGTATCTTTAGATAACCAGGGGGCAGGTTTAGATTTAATTCGGATAGTGCGTGATGGGGCATGATTATCTAGAATAGTTAGGAATGTAGTATTGAAGTATTGCACAGCTTCTTCGAGAGGAAGTGTCTTTAGTTGGTTCCAATTGCAAGCACTTAGTTCAGTTCTAAATTGTATAGGGTTGAAACATTTGAGATTACGTAGGGTCCTATAGGTAGGTGTATTGTTAAAGGCATTTCTTTGTCTAATAATATAGGTTAGATTGTGATCACTAAAGTCATCAGGTAGTATTCCAGACTGATATTTAAGTAGAGGTTTATTAACGAGAATCCAGTCTAGAATGCTTTCTTTGTTGTTAGATTTATTAGTCCTATTGGAGGCGTTTATTATTTGAGTAAAGTCATGGAGGTTAATATGTGAAGCTGGGTTATTAGTAATTAAGGAGGACCAGTCCAGGTTAAAGTCTCCGAGAATTATGGTTTCTTGGGGATAGGAGGAGGAGAGCCAACTAAGGTTATTTTCTGTAGTAGTAGAATTATTTCCAGGGGGTAGATATATACAGATAATATAGATGGACTTTTTAGGGTTTAGTTGTAGCTTTGAGATAAGAAGTTCAGTCTTGTTATTGTCCAGGTTATCGTAGGGTATTAATGTTACACTAAGTTCTGTTTTGAATAGGAGTGCAACTTTTAGTTTTGCGGTCAAGTCTCAAGATGTTATAACCTGGAGGTAAGATTTCATTATCTTTGGTAAAGGGTTTTAACCAGGTTTCAGTTAAACAGAGAATATCAAAGGAGTGGTGTTGTAGAAGGGAGTGGAGATGGGTGATTTTATTATTGACACTTCGTATGTTAAGGTGACCTATGAGTAGAGTGTTTGTATTAGAGGTTGGTAGTAGTAGGGAAGAGTTTAGTGAAGTGGTTGCCTCACCAGGTGGAGTGGTTAAGGGCCCTGGGTTGGGGTGGATGTCCCCGTCAACCAAGGTAGAGTGGCTATGTTCAAGGTAAGCTATGATAGGGGAGAACAGTAAATATTTTGGTTTCTTAATCAAGAGATTTAGAATTTTAATGTGGGACAGTCTGTGATATCTGGCAAGGAGGTAGCTAGGGATAGATGTAATGTTTAAATGAGTAAGTTTTAGGCTTATGAGATCAGTGGCCGTATGTTTGGGTGAGTAGTTAAAGTGGTAATTGGGATTTGATTCATAACAGGTTAGGAAGTAGGGTAGTGAGAGGGCAAGAAAAATAATAAGTGGAAGTGTTAGCTTTTTCAAAGTAGTTCCTATTACAGGGGTCTTGGATATTGGTTTGTAAGTTTTGGTAGACATATTGAGGTGAGAGAGAAAGAAATAAACTAGATATAGGCTAAGAGTATAGAGTGAGTAAATGAAACCAGGTGGATATCAAGGTAAGTGAGTAGTTATTGGGAGGGGAGGGGAGAAAGAGGTAATAAAGGGAGGTATAACAGGAGGGTGGTACAGGTGAGGTAGGAGCTTAGGGTAGGTGAAGATATAGAGGAGGTGTGGTATGTAGGAGGCTAGGATAAGTGGAGAGAAGGAGGAGGTGTGGTATGTCAGGTATAAAACTAGGGGTACGTGGGGTGGGTGGGATAAGGGGGTAGGGAGGGGAGCGAAGCGGGGCAGAAACAGCCAGAGAGGAGAGCGAAGTCTATCAGCTAAGCAGAGTAGCTGAAACACTACTGTTTCATATGCTACGTGGTTTAGAAATATGTAAAGGAGGGTTTGTTAAAGAAAGATAAGAAGGCAGGCAGTAGTTTGCAAGAATATAACAGGCACAAGGTAAAATAGTTAGCAGAGGGACAGTGATAGGGGTATTAGAAAGTATGCAAGTAGAGGTGTGGTATGTCAGGTATAAAACTAGGGAGAGCGAAGTCTATCAGCTAAGCAGAGTAGCTGAAACACTACTGTTTCATATGCTACGTGGTTTAGAAATATGTAAAGGAGGGTTTGTTAAAGAAAGATAAGAAGGCAGGCAGTAGTTTGCAAGAATATAACAGGCACAAGGTAAAATAGTTAGCAGAGGGACAGTGATAGGGGTATTAGAAAGTATGCAAGTAGAGATATTCAAAATACAGTCAATTGATGAAGGATAGGAAGGAATAAGAGAGTAAGGAGTGCAACAGGCCAGGAAAGCAAATTAGAGACAGTAAGGGAGCAGAAACAGGCAGGCAAGTGGGATATTAGTGGAGGAAAAGTTAGACAACCAGGGGTAGGGGGGAGTAGCAATAAAAGAGGAAAGGTGTTAGGGGTAAGTGTCTGAAAGCTGAGGGGTAAACCTTAGCTGGTGTCACGTGTGTGCTGCCCACAAGAGGACAAAACATAAACTAAAATAATTAGGCAAAGTGACATACAGGCAGTAATGGAAGGTTTAAGCAGCAATAACACGTCGTTCAAGAGGAGAATAGAGGTGCTTCTTGGGTGCCAACACAATTGTCCTGCTATGTTGCTTCAGGGATACCAAGTGAGATAGGACAGCAGGGAGGGGACAACCCGATGAGGAGCACTAGGCTTTAATGAGGCAGTAATGGAAGGTTTAAGCAGCAATAACCCGTCGTTCAAGAGGAGAATAGGGGTGCTTCTTGGGTGACAACACAATTGTCCTGCTATGTTGCTTCAGGGATACCAAGTGAGATAGGTCAGCAGGGGGGGACAACCCGATGAGGAGCACTAGGCTTTAATGAGGCAGTAATGGAAGGTTTAAGCAGCAATAACCCGTCGTTCAAGAGGAGAATAGGGGTGCTTCTTGGGTGCCAACACAATTGTCCTGCTATGTTGCTTCAGGGATACCAAGTGAGATAGGTCAGCAGGGAGGGGACAACCCGATGAGGAGCACTAGGCTTTAATGAGGCAGTAATGGAAGGTTTAAGCAGCAATAACCCGTCGTTCAAGAGGAGAATAGGGGTGCTTCTTGGGTGCCAACACAATTGTCCTGCTATGTTGCTTCAGGGATACCAAGTGAGATAGGTCAGCAGGGAGGGGACAACCCGATGAGGAGCACTAGGCTTTAATGCGGCAGCACACCATGCAGACAACCAGGGGAGACCTGCAGTTTGCAAGATGGGATTCAAAGATTTGTTATTTTCTACAACTATGTATTTTATTATTCTACACTTTGATAATGTAGTATTTCATTTTAAGACTTGGTCTTAAACAGCTCTTAGTGTTGTGTTTTAGGAGTTTATAGGCACACCCTGTTTTAATGTGTTTAGTTACTATGGTGATTTTAATTGATTGATGAGCCCAATGACTTAGTGCTGTATATATGTGAGATGTTTGTTCAGTAATGTTAACGTCTGAGGGACTTCTGAAGCGGACTCCACTGTTTTTGGTGTGTATTAAATTGATTTCATGATTATTTTGATGACTATTGGTGTTATTTTGTTCCTGTTGTTGCTACCTTCTTCTTGGGATTTTTTATCTACATTTGCTGGGTCTCTACTGGTTTTGGAATTTATCTTGTTTTGATATCTGTTGGGAACATGGAAGGAGCAGTAGCAGGCATAGAAGGTGTAATGGTTGAGCATGACCCAAATACGAGATTAAGAGAGTTGCTCACAGAATATGTGAACCCACTATTAGACTTGAAATCTATGGACATGAATTCGTTGAAGGTAGGAAATGCTGACACTGAATTAGCTTCTAAGATGCTTAAACGAGACATTGAGAATGATATCTATAAGTTTAAAAGGCTTCAATGCCAAAGATGATATCTTGAAGCCTGTCTAGACTTTAATGTTATTCCAAGTGGGCTTAGGGTATTAACGATGCCCACTTATGGAGAGACATATCCGGATTTATTAGTCAAGTGGCAACAGATTAACATCAATACTAGTAAAGCCTATATCAGGCTGTTGCTAGAATATTTTCAGCCCATTGAATATGAACTGAGGAACAACATTACCAATAAACAACAAGAGTTATTAGCGATGGATGGTGAAGACCGTTCTGAACTGTTTATGAATGACACTATTGATAAAGTCATGAGATATGAGAAGAGATTGTTGGAATATAAAAAACATAAGTTAGCAAGAGACATTAATGACTTTGAGAACCAACAGGTCTTCACTTGGCCAAGAAGTACAGTACTGAGAGTGATGAGATCAGAGAATGCAGTCAATAGGCGGGGAACCAATGAAGGGACTACACCCAATGAACCAGCATATCCACAGAAGAACAGGCACTCGAGGTCCATTAATCAATTGAGACAGCAACAGGGTTGCCATATTAGTTCCATTGGCATGGAAGTGACTGAAACCTCAGAAATAGAGGGAAGTAATGGTCATATAGTAGAAACTAACATTGCTTCACCACTGAATATTAGTTCGGTGCATTTAACACCGATGGAGGAAACAGAAGCAGAGCAACAGAGAGGAAACCAGGAGCGGGCTCCATTGAATAATGAGGTAGTCAGAGGGAAGATTCATTTGGAGAAACTACAACCACAGGTTTTTCCTATGCTTCCTCTAACCATACGCCCGGGGAGAAAGAGGTTGAATGATACAGAAGGAGAACGAGGGCAGAAAAGGAAGGAGGCTCCTGCCCTAATGCAAACACGAACTGTGAAAAGGATGTGGAATCAGGAACTTTAGTTTGGAACATTTCTGGCCATGAATTAATGGAAGCAGAGGCTGCCGTACTTAATAAAGGTTTGAATTTTATTCCTACTAAATGTATGGATATTAGTGATGCTCTGCTAGCGATTAGACTATTTGTTCGAAATTTAGCTTTGAAAATGATGTACAGACACTGACTCTGAACATACATTTGAATTTAAGAGAAAGAGTCTTTGTTGTCCACATTTACCACATAACCTAGATAGTTTCCTGAAAGCATGTGAAAAATTGATTTATGATGATGTGTATTTTACCTCATTTCGAAATGAGCATAATATGACATTTGATGAAAGATCTGCACTTAAACAGTTGTGCATGAATGACAATATTGTAATAAGACCTTCTGATAAGGGAGGTCCAGTTGTAGTGATGGACTCTTCTTATTATAAACAAACTATATTTGAAATGTTAGATGATACAGCTTATTTAGAAGTGTCTTCTGATATTGTGACTAACATTCAATGGCATGTAAATGTTACTTTACAAGAGTGTGTACATTTAGGTCTCATGACAGATGAGTTATTTAGATTTTGCACAGTTGAACATCCACTTATCCCATGCCTGCATGGACTTCCTAAAATACATAAGGATCCTATAACACCCAAGTTTAGACCG
>NC_056729.1:1106628671-1106736171 GCF_019279795.1 Protopterus annectens | reverse complement strand
GATCAGGTGATGGCCTCTGCACCAGTCAGTGTCCACCAGTTGCTAATTGCATGTAGCCTGCTGTGTATTACTTCAGATAACCACTGTCATGGCAACCCAGTCCTATAAATTGCTGACTTCTGTGGGAGTTGTTCCTTCACCTTTCCAGCATGGAGGACATCCTTCCTGTGTGTGGACATCAGTGTTACAGGCAGCGGGTAGCAATACCTCTTACAGCAGAACCTTCAGACACAGGCCAAATACACATTTGGGTAAGGTTCCAGACCTACAGACAACATGAGTAGTGTTGTGTGCATTGTATCTTGCTGGTCTTACATGGTTTCTGTGTACATGGTACTTTTGCATGGAATGTTGTCAGTCTGCATAGCTCTCAACTGTGGGCCTATCCATATGATAGCCAGAGGATTGTCTGTTAGGTTTTGTCTGTGCACCACACAGGTATTGTCCCAGATATATCAGTGGCATTCTGTCTGAGTGCTATCAGTACATGGCTACAGCCATTTGTATTTCAATGTTATATTCCTGCATAAGGGTATGCTGCAACAAATTCTGTAACACCAGTAATTTCCAGGGTGTGTAGCAGCAGTAATGCAAATATGGCCCTGTGTTCCTGCCTCTGTCCTCCACATATATGCCAGTCCTTGTCCTGCTGTGATACAGAAAGGGGTTGTTAGGTAATGCCCTATCATTATTTACTGCTATCATCCCAGTCATGTCATGGACTCCCACATCAACTGTTGAGCAAAGTCCATATATATGGGGGCAACAACTGGACAACACATATGTGCCCTTGTACATTCCAGAGGTTAGTGTGTACTACACTGTGTTCCTTGTCCTTGTACAGCCTTTTATGGGGGGGTGGGGGTGTTCAATGCCATTAACCTAGGCTGTGATACCTTTTCAGGGATATAAGTGTTAAGACACATTGAGGTGTATGGGTGTACACTTTCATACATTTCTCTATGGGAACAGTGGCAGGCTACAGCTTACAGTGTTACACAAAGTTCAGTCATTCAGTGAGATAGTGAGAGGTTAAGCAATGTTATGTACGAGATACTGTGACATTATCACAAATGCTACATTTCCCCCTAGGGCTTGACTACAGGGTGTAATTGGAGGCTGCTGAACTACATCTGTAATTGTTGATTGTTGTTTATCTTGAAGGCAAATCCTGTGTCTGTTTTTGTACTAATTGAAGGCCTTGACCTGGACAGCATAGTATGGTATATATCCACATTGCTTGCATCTACTGTTTTGTGTGGGCCTTGCACTGATCACTGATTACATATTGCAAAATTTATGTGGTGCAAGTACTGGCATACATTATTGTATAGTACACAAATAAAGGTTTTCTGTGTATGCATACTTGTGTACCGTGTCATGTCCTTTGAATTGTTGGTGGGTATATGTTTAATGTAAGTATGCTCATTTGTGGGAATGGTTGCCACACTACACATTTCACAGGTGCCAGTTACAGGGCTTGTGGCTGAGGGATATACTTTGCACCCAGTACTTCCACACTACCTCTACATATGTATGGCTACTAATACCTTTTGTCTGTGTATATGTGTATGTACCTATATATATCTCATATAGCTATATCTATATATATGTATCTATCTATCTCTCTCTCTCTCTCTCTATATATATATATATATATATATATATATATATATATACATCCATATGAACATATTTATCTTTCTATATACAGTTGATGTTATATGATTATTTGTGAGTCATACACACACACACACACACACACACACACACACACACACACACACACACATATATATATTTATATGTATGTATACATATGAATATATATATACATATATATATATATATATATATATATATATATATATATATATATATATATATATATATATATATATATATATATATATATATATACATATCCATGTCTATCTGTCTACATTTACAGATATATATCTGTCCATATGTCAATGCATGTTCGGCTCATATTTTGGCCTGTAGCTCATTCTCTTGGCAACTGACATGGATGATCGCAGCATTGAAGTCAGTAACTAGTACTGACACTTTTGTGTTTCAGACTTCATCTCCTTCTACATATGTGTTCTAATACATATAACTGTGTAACTAGCAACATTTTAAGTGTATTAGAGTAGTAGTTGACATGGCACACTTTGTCCAGACTTCTTGCATTAACAGGTTGTGTGGTATGATATTACTATATTTCCTGTACTGTTGACTAATTGTGCTGGATGATATGTGTGGGAAAACATCAGGGTTATGTATATCTGTCATGATTTAGTGGTAAATCACTTTGTGTATGGAGTGCAGGGTCCTGTGTGTGAGCCTTGCAGATGCAGGTTATTTTGTTGCTGGGCAGAACAGCCCGTTGGATACAGAGTGATTAAGGCACTTTAAAGCAGTTGTAAGTGGGTTTGCACTGACGTAAGCACTGCTAACTTCCAGTTACAGTTTCTTATACTCTGTTAGCTTCTAAATTGCTTAACCTATGTAGGCATAGCTTACTCCCCCGCACAAACAGGCTGAAACCCGCTTACTGCTGCTTATAAGTGCCTACTCACGCTTACTCCTGCGCTAATTTCTTTAAAAGAAAAGAAAAGGGGTGATAGGAAAGTGGTGAAAAAGGGGCACAAAGAGGGAAAGACAGTAGGCAAGATAGCTAGGGATGTGCAGCAAGGTTGTAGGGAAGGTCCATAGTTGCTCATTTCTTCTACAGCAACAGCTGTGCATATGTAATGAATTTGGAGGTACATTTGAACACTCCAACCCCTGAAAGAGGGGTGAGGACAACAATATGTTGTGATGCCAATTAGACCAGATTACATGTGTCCAGTGGACATGTGTGCAAAATGGACAGCTATGTATGGGGCGTGATTTTTTTTTTTTGGGAACAGATTGCCCTTTTTTTTTTTTTTTTAAGGTGAGAGTGGGATGTTGGAGAAGGAGAGTAGGTATGCTCGGGGAGGATAAGTTGGGTAGGATGACAGACAAGACAGACAGGTATGACTCTAGCCCTGAGTAGCATCCTGCCTTCACCCAGAAGGATACCACAATATAAGGACAAAATGATTAACTTCAACAATTGGCTAAGCTTCTGGTGTCATTCAAAGGGGATCCAGTATCTGTCTGCCTGGGACGACATGATCAACAGACCACGATGCTTTGCCAGAGATGGTCTGCACCTGTCGCCCCTGGGATTCAGGTTACTGGCTAAGGCTCTTGCAACCCCTATAGTGCCTTTTTTAGGCAAAGTTCAAAGGACAAATCCTCCACCGTAACAGGTACAAGCATGCAAAATCTGAAGGTAATGCTACTCAATGCTAGAAGTCTAAACCTCAAAATGCACTCTCTCGAGGCACTCCTAAAAATGGAGAACATCAATATCTGTGCAGAAACTTGAGACCTGGTTCAAGGTGCCAGAGAGCACCCCTGCAATACCAGGCTACAACTCTTACCACCAGGCTAGTTGCCCAACACAATGTGCCTGAAATCCCCAGGTGCAACTAACACTAGGTAAGACTGCAATCCAAATTGTAGTTTGCTACAGATCCCCCAACATACCCCAAGATTTTCACTACACCTTTCTAAACATACTGGAAAATATTAAGATAGAAGCAAACACTCTAATACTGGGTGATTTTAACTACCCTGCCATTAACTGGGAAAATTACTCATGTACCAACACCTTTGCCCAACGGTTCTTAGAATTCATAAATTCCAGTGCCCTGGATCAACTAATCCATAGTCCCACTAGGGGCTCCAATATCCATGACCTGGTCATTACCAACACGGGAAATCGATACTCCACACCTATGGTCACCCCCTCGTTAGTCACATCTGACCATAAGCTAATCACCCTTAACATCCATATCCCACCCCCATCCTCCAGTAAGGAAACCTCCATAAAAAACTTCTCCAAAGCCAACTTCATGCTACTCAAGTCAGAAGTGCCAAACTTCATGACACCCATGCAGACAGGAACTGAAAGTTCAACTGCTGAATCCTACACTAAGGCACTGTATGAGCATATCCACTCATGCATGAATCGTGCCATCCCAAATAGAACCAAGATGCTCTCATCCAAAAAAAGTAAGCCAATCTAGTGGTCCCCTGCCATAAACAAACTTTACAACAAAAGGGAGAAACTGTTACAGAAAAGAGGAAAATCCCAGGATGCAAAAAACTCCCTTACCAGCTTCAGTAAGAAACTGAGATCCCTCATAAAATCCTCCAAAGCTAGTTACGAAAATAAAATTGCCAAAAATTCCAAAGACAACCACAAGGCATTCTATAACTATGTCAAGAATCTAAATGGCAATGCTCAGATCTGCTCTGAGCTAAAACAGAATGGCATTAAATATACTGATCCCAAGGATATTGCCAGTATTCTGGCAGATCGATTCAGTGCCAACTTCACCCCCCTCTGACCGCCTAAATGGCCCATCTCAATACCAGAAGATTGCCAAATTCCGGTAATAATGGCCACAAAGGTAAAAAACACACTCTCCAAAGCTAAGAATACAGCATCCTTGGGACCAGATGACATCCCGGGCTGTGTACTACATGAACTACAATATGAAGTGGCACCTCACCTAAGTGTCATGTTTAATCATAGCCTTACCTCAGGTTTCGTGCCCACTGAGTGGCGCAGAGCTACAGTTATTCCACTCCACAATGGGGGGATCCACCTTGGATCCTAGAAACTACTGCCCCATCAGTTTGACGAGCCTTATCTGCAAGGGCATGGAGTGTATTTTCATGGAACTTATAAACAAAGACATTGGCAACCTTCAAACACTGGACCCCACCCAGTTTGGGTTCGTGAAGGGCCGATCTTGTCTCCTGAACCTGATTGACTTCTTCGAATCAGTCTCCAGAGCCATGGACAAGGGTAAGGTGGTCCACACAGCCTATCTAGACCTTGCCAAGGCCTTTGACACCATCCTCCACTCTAGAATCATAGATAAACTTAGTAAGCTGGGCATTAATCCCTACGTCACCCAATGGTTTGCTAACTGGCTTACTGATAGAACCCACACTGTAAAAGTAGCCAACTCCAAATCCAGCACCAGACAAGTGACAAGTGGAGTACCTCAAGGTTCAGTCCTGGGACCGCTCTTGTTTGGCATCTACTTCTCTGAAGTACAGGCCAACACTAAGGGACTCTGGCTAACAAAGTTGGCAGATGACTGAAAACTGGGAGCCATTATTGAATCCCCAAATGATGTGGATACTCTACAAAAGGGCCTTACAGAAACAGATGCTTGGTGCCAGAGCCATGGCCTCAAGCTCAATGCCAAGAAATGTGTAGTTATCCCTTTTGGGAAAAAAAACATGTACCCGTGAATTACCATATAGGTGGCAGTACACTAAACACCAAAAGTGTGATAAGAGACTTAGGGACACAGGTGGACAGTGGTCTCACGTTTGATAACCCCATCGCCACAACAGTCAGGAAATCCTTCTATGTGGCACACCTCATCACTAAGGGCTTTTAATCCAGAAAAAAGGAGGTCATTGTCCCACTGTACTCATCCTTCATTAGACCCATTATAGAATACAACTCCTCATTTGATATTTACCTCTCAAGACATCTGCAACAACTGGAAAGGCCGCAGAAATACCTCACTAACAGAATCACATGCCTAAAGCATATGCCCTACGCTGACCACCTTAAAAAAATCCAGCTATACTCTGTTGCATATCGTCTACTCAAAGGCGATCTCTGCTTAACATACAAGGCTATGCCAAACCCAGAGCTGTTGGACATGCTACACTTAAAGAAATCCCAATCCCTCAGAGCCACACGCTCCAGGGATCTAAACCTTGTCATCACAATAAACAAAACATGCTGGAGGGATAGTTTCCTGACCCAGAGACTCTTCAGACTCTGGAATAGATTGCCCATACATATCAAGCAGAGTGCCTCTTTGGCCATCTTCAAAAGGAACCTTGACGATTGGATGGGAGAAAGGAAATTCACCCCGGGGATCACGCCAGTTGCCCTGCTAGACAGGGGTCCAGGGAAGTAAATGGTGTGGGAAGAAATAGCCAGGGAATTGTTATGGCTAGGCTTGTATAGGCCCTAGGGCTGATAGCCTAGTACCAACCTATGAACCTATGAACCTATGAACAAGACAGCATACAGAGGTGGTATATGAGACATGTGGGGGGAAACACCTTGGATGGAGAGGGATGTTTGGAAGTTGCAAGCCCATGAGCCTCCAAAGGAGGAAACTGGGACCCCCCCCCCCCGGCAGTCACCACTGCATCTTCATGGCCCCAAAGGTGGCTGTGGTGGGGGCTGTGTAGGAGAGGCAGGCTCACCCTCTAATTGCGCCACTTGGTCCTCAAGCTGGCATAGCCGGTCTCGAACTCCATATCGAGCTCCCTACGCACCACGACCCGGACCTGACGACGGGTGACATGTTCCTCTCCATGCCCGGTCCTGGGGGGGTGAGCCCCATACCCTGCAGCGGTTCCACCCGAAGGTGGCGCAGGGTCAATGGAGGAGGAGATCCCAGGCTGGGCCCAAGATATGCTTGTCGCCCAGTGCCATGGCCAGCTGAGGTGGGGCAGGTGGGTCTGCTGGGACCAGCCTTCCCATAAGAGCTATGTTGTAGCAGGTTTATGACAGATATTGGTTAGTAATAGTCAACAGCATTCAGGATTAGTTATAACTGCATGCATAGGTATTCTCACTAACCCAAAACACCAGATTTAAAACAGTTGCAGAGCAAGCAGAACACATGCATATATGGAACAACAGTGAACATTACAACAGCATGCAGGTTTTATTGATGGCAACAGGCCACCAATATGGGTGTATTTTAACATGGCACATGCATAGAAACAAATGTGAATATTTATAAACCATTAGGACATATGTCCCAACATAAGTTTGGAGTGATTTTTGCACATATGGTAGGGGTGAGAGAGAGAGTTCAATTAACATCTAATATATCATTGAAGTTTTCACAACATTCTTAGTCACTGCAGTGATCTGTCCCTTACATGTATTATTACACTACCCAATGGCCTTATATTGTACACTGGTATGTTTCTAGATTATTATATATGTCACCTGTGTCTTACATACAGGAGTGACAAGATGCAGGTGTTAATGCAGCATATGTTGAGAATTGCTCTCATACACTTTGGGTGAGGTGCTAGAATGACAGGTTTGTTTTCATATACATTCTCTGAGTATGTACATGTCTGACTATCAGTTATATGTCATTAACAGCTGCCTACATTTCTTGGATCATCACACTGATTTTTCAGGGGAACAGGGTACCAGGCTGGTGATGTGGGCCATTTATCTGGACATGCTAGACAGACTGGAACAGTTGTGGGGTATGAATATGCATACAACTTTCTATTTGAACTTTCTAGCAAATTCTGTACAGTAGAATCTGTACAATTGTGGGGTATGATTATGCATACAACTTACTAGCACTCCCGGGATTCAAACCCCTGCTTTGTGTGACAAAAAAGATTTCAGTTTACATCACAGTACACTGTGCTATTAGGAAATTGATGCAAAGTTTTCTACTGTTTTCTGTATAAGTCTCCCTCACTTGTACAATATGACTGACCTCTTGGCACTTCCAACATTGTTATACAGAACTTTATATGCATTTTATCTACATAACACAATGTGGGTAACACTGCTTAATACAACAGTACTAGTTATAGTATGCAACAGTCCAACAACATATGAAAGAAGAGTAAACAGACTCCAGGGGTTATACCTTTATTCACAGAATATTACACATTTATTTCTACTGGTACAACACTTTCTAAGGCTCTTAAATTTATTTGTTATGACAGCACATGCTGAATAATTAAAAACCTGCCTCGCGATGCAGCCTTTGCAATCTAGCATCATGGGCTTGCTGGTTTGCAGCCCGTTCATCTGCAGCTGTCAGAGAAATACAGTGATATTTAGCCATACCTATCCATAGTATACACAAGCTAGGCAATTATTAACTACTTAGTAAAATGGGTACTTGCTCAGTACTGGGGCATTAGGCATCTGCCGAGACTCCTGGATCCACTGTTCCAGTACATTCACCCTCCGCTGCTTCAGGTCAGCATGGTGGTACCTGACCTGCTCACATGTCTTGGGGATACCTGTGGCACTGGTGAGGTCATGGGCGAGACTGTCCCAGGCCTTTGTTTTATACTGTGAGCCCTGGTACTGGCCCTACAGTAGTCTCTGCTCATGGTGTTTTACCAGGAGCCGTACCATCCTTTTGACTCCTGGATGCCCCAGCACTGTGCTCTAAATCGAGTGTCTTCACCCACACCAGCCATTCTGCCTGCAGCAGGGAGCTACAACCAGTTATGAGAAGTATTCCTGCCTGTGGGATTTAAATACGGCCAAATTCCCACACTTTCCATGGTGGCCTGTTTTGAAAAGGCTAAGCTATGGGCACACCTGCTTACCTAAGGTTGGCAGTGCTTAAGCAGGTATACCAATAGGCAGATTGAATCGGCTGCCCTAGACATTGCTTACACTTAACAAGCTAAGCTGTGCAGCAGTTAGCATTGCTTAACAGTTACTTAGCATTATATTTGCTTTTTGGCAGTGATTTATTATTCATTACAGGTTATATATGTGTCTGGTAGCCATGATTCATATGTGCATACACTGTATGGGGTCTTGGGGACTTCTACAATTTATTACAATACCACCTCACATCTGTGCTTACTGCAGTACTCCAGTTCACATATTTATGTATTGTAGCTGGGTATACAACATAAGGCTGTATAGAAAGTCCTTTCACATGTTCAGCTTGTTTTCCTATGGAGAGGTTTGTTTCTTAAAACCTCACTCTTATGTACTGTTGTGTTTGCTTAGTGGTTAAGTATTGTGACTGTAATGTACAGGGTCCTGAGTTTGAGCCTTGCAGAAGCTGCTTATTTTGTTGCTGGGCAGAACACGGGCAGTTGGGTACAGAGTTATTAAGGTACTTTAAAGCAGTTCTAAGTGGGTGTGAGTGGGTTTGCGCGGAGGTTTCTTACACTCAGCTTCTACTTTGCTTAATCTGTGTAGGCAATGCTTACCCCCACACGAACACACTTAAACATGCTTACTAGTGCTTATATATGCTTACTACTGCTTATTTGTGCTTAAACCTGCTTACAACTGCCTTATTCATTATGACACTGACACTTCACATGTGCATTTAATGCAGTACTCGAGTTCACATTTAAATGTTATTTAGTAGATTATACAGCAAAAAATGTTCATATACAGATTTCACATGGAAAATGGAATGTGCTGTAGTGAGAATCGAACCGGGAATACCTGCTCATTAGGCGGATGCTCTGCCCACTACATTATTGCTGTTCTGCTTCATTTGCATATATCTTCTTTGTTATCCTCTTTAACTTTTTAAGCTGCTTTAACTGTAGCTAATTGATGGGCACACCCGCGCACCTAGAGTTAGCTTTAATCAGTGTTTTAAAAAAAAAATACAAGGGTTTCTTTACTTTTTCAGTACTGTTGCTATTGTACACATGGGGAACCATTGATGGGGATATGCGGACACCTATGAGCGATCTCATTCATCTCTTAACACTTTCTGCTTTTCTACATTGCAGGGGTGTGTTCATTCTGAGAGCTCTGCTCTCAGACACGCCCCCTGCACTCATACATGCTCCGTGTAAGCCTGGGAGCTCGGGCAGCATGCCTACATTAATATGCATGGCACCCTGCCATCCTGCTCCTAAACAGGTGCTTCTGTGCAGGACTAAACTAGTCCTGCACGGAAGATTAGTGAATCCGGGGGACTGTATATTTCTTTTCAATAAGTAGCTTATGTTAATTTCTGTCTAGTTTTTGTGTTAAAATGTTATGTTCACATAAGAAATATTTAAGATATTTAAAATCATGAAAATCAACTCATATATAGATATTTTACCCTGCAATTATAAATATAGATCATGTGTAACTTAATTGAGGAGCTTTTGTCCCCGGGCCTCTGCTGAAAATGGGTTTTGTCCAGTTGGACTTTTTCTGGTCAACAAAGACAAATAAATAAGTAAAGAAATTTCATGTGGCAGTAGTTCCAGTTTGGGACAGTATCACTCAATCTTTGCCTCCTTTTGAGAGAAGAAACTTCAACTCTGTTGATATCCAAGCAGAAGGTTCACAGTAGAATGTGCACGCTTAACAATGTGCAATAGCTAGTTTAATGACTTAAGAGATAAGATACTAAGGATGTATAGGTTCATAGGTAGGTACTAGGATATCTGTCTGAGGGCCTACGTAAACCTAGCCAACAAGGTTCCCTGGCTTACTACATCCAAGAAAGTTATTTTCCTGTGCCACTGTCGAGCAGAGATACAGAAGTGATCCCCAGGGTGTATTTCCTATTTCCCATCCACTCATCAAGATTTTTCTTGAAGAGTGCTAATGAAGAACTTTGCTTGACATAGATGGGTAGCCTGTTCCAGGGTATTGGATGCCTCTGGGACAGGAATCTATCCCTCCAGCATGTCCTGTGTATTGTGGTGATAAGGTTTAGGTCCCTAGAGCATGTAGCTCAGAGGGATTGGGATTTCTTTAGGTGTAGTATGTTCAACAGCTCTGGGTTTGACATAGCTTTATATGTTAGGCAGAGATCACCTCGGAGTAGGTGATATGCTATGGAGTAAAGCTGGAGTTTTTTGAGACGGTCAGTGTAGGGCATCTGATGAGGCCAGTAATCCTCTTTGTGAAGTACTTCTATGGCCTTTCCAGCTGCTGCAGATGTCTTGTGAGGTACATTCCAAAAGGGACGTTGTACTCTATAATGGGTCTAATGAGTGTCAAGTAGAGGGGAACAATGACCTCTCTTTTCCTGGATGAGAACTCTTTTATGATGAGGTGTGCCACGTAGAATGACTTCCTGACTACTGTGGCGATGTGACTATCAAAGGATGGACTACTGTCCACCTGGGTCCCAAGGTCTCTTATCACACATTCGGTGTTAAGTAGACTGCTGTCTATATAGTAGTTCATGGGTACAGAGTTTTTACCAAAGGGGATGACGATGAACTTTTTGGCACTGAGCTTGAGGCCATGGCTCTGACACCAGGCATCTGTCTCAGCGAGGCCCTTCTGTAGGATTTCCGCATCATTTGGGGACTCAACTATGGTTTCTAGTTTGCAGTCATCTCTGAACTTCGTTAGCCAGAGGCCTTCTGTGTTAGCCTGTACTTCAGAGAAGTTGATACCAAACAGGAGAGGTCCCAGGACTGAACCCTGTGGTACGCCACTTGTCACTGGTTTGAGGTCAGATTTGGAGTGTGCAACTTTTACAGTGTGGGTTCTGTCAGTGAGCCAGTTGGCAACCCATCTTGTGACATAGGGATTTATACCCAGTTTAGTGAGTTTAGCTATAATTCCAGAATTGGGGATGGTGTCAAAAGCCTTAGCGAGGTCAAGATAGGCTGTGTGAACCACCTTACCCTCATCTACGGCTTTGGTGACTGTGTCAAAGAAGTCGATCTGGTTCAGGAGGCATGATCTGCCTTTCACAAACCTGAACTGGATGGGATCCAGAGTTTGGAGGTTACCAATGTCTTTGTTTATGAGTTCCATGATGATACGTTCCATGGCCTTGACCAGGCTCGATAGGGTAATAGGGCAATAGTACCCGGGATCAGTGATGGCTCCACCTTTGTGGAGTGGGATAACTGTTGCTGTACATCATTCAGTGTGCAAAAAGCTTGATGTGAGGCTATGATTGAACATGGTGCTTAGGTGGGGAGCCAGTTCGTTCTGAAGTTCCTGTAAAATGCAGTCTGGTATGTTGTCTGGTTCCATGGATGCTGTGTTTTTGGCTTTAGAGAATGCAGCTTTTATCTGCGTAGTTCATAGGTTCATAGGTAGGTACTAGGCTATTGGCCCTAGGGCCTATACAAGCCTAGCCAAAAAGGTACCCTGGCTTTCACCACCCAAGAAAATGATTTTCCTGTGCCCCTGTCAAGCAGAACCACAGAAGTGATCCCCAGGGTGAATTTCCTATTACCCATCCAATCATCAAGATTTTTCTTGAAGAGTGCTAATGAGGAGCTCTGTTTGACATAGATAGGTAGTCTGTTCCAGAGTATGGGAAGTCTCTGGGACAGGAATCTATCCCTCCAGCATGTTCTGTTTATTGTGGTGAAAAGGTTTAGGTCCCTAGAGCATGTAGCTTGGAGGGATTGGGATTTCTTTAAATGGAGCATGTCCAACAGCTCTGGGTTTGACATAGCTTTGTATGTTAGGCAGAGATTGCCTCTGAGTAGGCGATATGTGACAGAGTAAAGCTGGAGTTCTTTGAGACGGTCTGCGTAAGGCATCTGTTTGAGGCCAGTAATCCTTTTTGTGAGGTATTTTTGCGGCCTTTCCATTTGTTATAGATGTCTTGTGAGGTACATACCAAAAGGGGCGCTGTACTCTATAATGGATCTAATGAGTGATGAGTAGAGGGGAACAATTACCTCTTTTTTTCTGAATGAGAAACCTTTTGTGATGAGGTGTGCCATGTAGAAGGATTTCCTGACCACTGTGGCAATGTGATTATCAGAGGAGAGACTTCTGTCCACCTGTGTCCCAAGGTCTCTTATCACACTTTTGGTGTTAAGTAGACCACCGCCTATGTGGTAGTTCATGGGTACAGAGTTTTTACCAAAGGGGATGACAATGCACTTTTTGGCATTGAGCTTGAGACCATGTCTGACACCAGGCATCTGTCTCAGTGAGGCCCTTTTGTAGGATGTCCACATCATTAGGAGTTTTGATTATGGCTCCTAGTTTGCAGTCATCTGCAAATTTAGTTAGTCAAAGACCTTCTGTGTTAGCCTGTACTTCAGAGAAGTAGATACCAAACAGGGGAGGACCCAGGACTGAACCCTGTGGTACTCCACTTGTCACTGGTTTGAAGTCTGATTTGGAGTCTGCTACTTTCACAGTGTGGGTTCTGTCAGTAAGCCAGTTGGCAACCCATCTTGTGACATAGGGCTTTATACCTAGTTTAGTGAGTTTATCTATAATTGCAGAGTAGGGGATGGTGTCGAACACCTTGGCAAGATCTAGATAGGCTGTGTGAACCACCTTACCCTCATCTATGGCTTTGTTGACTACTTCAAAGAAGTCTATCAGGTTTAGGAGACATGATCTGCCTTTTACAAACCCAAACTGTGTGGGGTCCAGAGTTTGGAGATCTCCAATGTCTTTGTTTATGAGTTCCATGATGATATGTCCCATGGCCTTGCAGACGAGACTCGTCAGGCTAATGGGGTGGTAGTTCCCGGGGTCTGTTGTGGTCCCCCCCTTTGTGAAGTGGGATAAGTGTCATGGTGTGCCATTCAATGGGCACAAAGCTTGAGGTGAGGCTATGATTGAACATGGTACTTAGGTGGGGTGCCAGTTCATTCTGTAGTTAATGTAGAAGGCAGCCTGGGATGTTGTCAGGTCCCATGGATGCTGTGTTCTTTGGAGAGTGAGGTTTTTACCTGTGCAGCCGTGATTACAGGAACTTTGCATTCTTCCAGTATAAAGATGGGCCCTTTAGGGGGTGAATGGGGGGTAAAGTTAGCACTGAACCTATCTGCCAGGATGTTGGCAATATCAGTTGGTTCTGTATATTTAGTGTCCTTGTGCTGTAAATCAGAGCAGATCTGAGTGTTGCCATTTAGATTCTTGACATAGCTATAGAATGCTTTGTGGTTTTCTTTAGAATCAATGGCAATTTTGTTTTCATAACTAGCTTTGGAGGATTTTATGAGGGATCTCAGCTTCTTACTGTGGCTGACCAGGGAGTTCCTCCAATCGTGTGTTTTACTCTTTTTTGCAACAGTTTCTTTTTTCTGTTGTAGAGTTTGTTTATGGCAGAAGACCACAAGATTGGCTTCCTTTTTTTGGAGGATAGCATCTTGGTTCTGTTAGGGATAGCACGATCCATGCACTCGTGTAAGTTGTGATTACAGGGACTCTGCATTCTTCCTGTATAGATATGGGCCCTTTAGGGGGTGAGGGGGGTAAAGTTAGCACTGAACCTATCTACCAGGATGTTGGCAATATCAGTTGGTTCTGTAATTTTCATGCCATTGTGCTGTAACTCAGAGCAAATCTGGGTGTTGCCATTGAGATTCTTGACATAGCTATAGAATACATTGTGGTTGACCTTAGAATCAGTGGCGATTTAATTTTCGTAGCTAGCTTTGGAGGATCTTATAAGGGATCTCAGCTTATTACTGAGGCTGACCAGGGATCTCCTCCACTCATGGGATTTTACTCTCTTTTGCAACAATTTCTTCCTTCTGTTGTACAGTTTGTTTATGGCAAGGGACCACCAGACTGGCTTCCTTTTTTTAGAGGCTAGCATCTCGGTTCTGTTTGGGATAGCATGATCTATGCACTCGTGTAAGTGCTTATATAGTGCATTTGTGTAGGATTCAGAAGTCGTAACTGTATTGTCCATCTGCATGGGTGTCATGAAGTTCACCACTACTGTCTTAAGAAGCATGAAGTTGGCTTTGGAGAAATGTTTTACTGTGGTTTCCTTAATGGGGGGTGGGGGCAGGATGTGGATATCAAGGGTGATTAACTTATGGTTGGATCGGACCAACAAGGAGTTGACGTCAGGTGTGGAACACCAGTCACTCATGTTGGTAATGACTGGTTCTAGGATGCTGTTGCCCCTGGTGGGGGTGTGGATAATTTGATCCAGGGCATTGGAGTTTATGAATTCCAGAAAGTGTTGTGTGAAGGAGTTGGTACAAAAGTAGTTTCCCAGTTAATGGTGGGGTAGTTGAAATCACCCATTATTAGGGTGTTTGGTTGAAACCTAATATTTTACAGTACATCAAGAAAAGAGGAGTGGGAATCTTGGGGCATGGTGGGTGATCTGTAGCAAGCTACAGTTTGGATTGCAGCTTTGCCCAGAGTTAGTTTCACTTGGACAACCACGGATGCATTATGCTGAGCAACCACCCTGGAGGTGTGGATATCCTTAATGAATATGGACACATCTCTGTCTTTGGTGTTCCGGTCCATTTTACATGGCCGAAATGTGTGGTATGAGTTATAGCCTGGTAGTGCAGGGGTGGTCTTTGGAGCCTTGAACCAGGTCTCAGTCACTGCACAGATATCAATGTTCTCCATTTTAAGGAGTGCCTTGAGTGAGTGCATTTTGAGATTCAGACTTCTAGCATTGAGTAGCATTACCCTCAGTTTTTGCTTGCCTGTTCCTGTTAAGGTAGTGAATTTGTCATTTGAACCTTGCCTAAAAAAAGGCACTATAGGGGTGGCAAGGGCCTTAGCCAGTATCCAGGGGTGACAGGTGCAGGCCATCATTGGCAAAGCATCGTGGCCTGTTGACCATGTAATCCCAAGCAGACAGATACTGGATCCCCCTAGAATGACACCAGAAGCTCAGCCAATTGTTGAAGTCAATCATTTTGTCCTTGTACTGTAATATCATTCTAGGCAATGGCAGAATGCTACTCAGGGCTAGGGTCATACCTGCCTGGGCTACAAGATCAGATAGCTCTTCCATGTCTCTTTTCATGTAGTCCAGGGAGGTATGACTCAGGTCGTTCACATCAACATTGACAATGACATAGTCATATTTGTACTTGTTGTGGAGTGACCTGAGTGCATGGGTTATGTGGTGGATCCTGGCACCTGACAGGCAACTGACAGTAACCTTCCCCTTGTTTAGCCTGGTAAGTGGGACATCAGTGTGCCTGACTATAGAGTCACCTATGACTAGTGTGTTGGATACGTTGTTTTGCCTTATTGGCTGTAGTTGAGTGGCACACTGAGTCTGTGAGCTATGTGTCATTTGGGTTGTGTTGGGGGGGGTGGAAGTTGCTTGCGTTTCTGCTTTGGAGGTCTCTGTTGCTTGGGCAGATTATTATTGAGAGCCTCCGCAAATGTTTTTGTGTTTCTATGTGTGGATTTTGGTGGTGTAGATTTAGTGAGACTTTGTGATGAGTGGTGTGGTGCAAGTGTTTACCTTCTCCTCTTGAATGTCAAGTTCGGTCTCGGTTGGCGAGAGCATTACCTCCAATTTGGCTAGATAAGTGCATCTCTCACAGGTTGTAGTGTTGGGTGGGAGGAGGAGAGGGTTGTCTGTGTACATGAGGCAATTTCTACATTGCCCCAAGATGCCCAGATTCATCAGATAGACTCATCACAGAGATTTATGTATAGGAAATACATAAATCTCACAAACCCAGGGTAGGGAACTATTTAATAGGTGAAAGAGAGAGTGTGTTTTGGTTAATAAGAGAATGCAATACAAAATGGCTGTAATCAGTTGAGTTCCACATAATCTGATGCTATGGTTGGCAATGTAAGCATAATTCCGTCTTACATCCTGCTAATATTGTAGGATATGACAATTCTGTCTAGGAATGACATGAAGTCTGTACTAGCTGTAATGGACATGTAGGGTCAACAGGTCATATTTTGTAATCTCCTTGCCAATACTCACCCTCAAAGGGCAGCTCCTGCTTCAAGAACAAAACAAATCAGGACCAAGCTGCATTAATGGACACCCACCTAAACATAAAGACTAGCTTTAAAGGAAGTGAAGAAATACTAAAAAAAACTGCATTTTTCTAAGTAAACAGTGGGATGTTGAAAAGTAAGAACAACTGTCATAACAGGTAGTAACATGAAGTTCTGAGTAACCCATCTTCCTACTATGCAACATAGAGCCCGGCAAGGAAGAAAACTTCAGTATCTTACTTTGCAATTTACATAACAAAACTGCACCTGAATTATCTGTGGCATGGAACTTAATGTAGGTAAGCATCTGCCCATAATCAATAGAATTGTTTATTGTTTGAAAGAAGACTAGCTGATATAAAGTATGCATGGAAACCCAAATAATTTTTCTTTCTAATTGATGATCTGTTGCAGTCTGCAACAAGCAACAGAAGCTGTAAACTATAAAACATTATAGCTAGTTACAGGTAAAACAGGCCATACTATGCATTGTTTTCTTGAGTATTGCCTGTTAGAGTGCCCTTCCTCTTAGCTGCAAAGACTGATGCACTGACTTTACTGTAGAAGTTATATCAACTTATGCTTGGCAATTCCTAAGACTGTACTACTAGTTTCTTACCATTTAAAATAGAAGGTACAGCTTTGAGCAGTGCAAGTGTTGAAACAACCAAGACATTCTATGTTTACCAACACTTGTGCTCCTTTTCCCCGTTTTTTGCTATTAGACCCTTGTGCATATGTATACATTAGTTGACTATCACTAGTTTGGAATCAGTCTGTTTTGATCTCTTCGCACCACCAACTCCTTCCACCCCAAGGGTTTGTCTGCCTATATAGGCAACAAACCACACCCTCACATACAGACACTTAGGAATCTAACCAATCAGAAACAGCAGCTACTTGAAGGGCATGGCTAAGATGCCAAGCAGATAACAGCACAAATCTTTAGCTGTACCTTAATATTTATTTATTTGACACTTGTTGACTGGGATAATTCGACTGGGCTAGTGCTCTTTTTCATTGGAGGCCTGGAGAGAAAAGCTCCATGCACAATTAAGCAAACAATACAGAAAATGATTTAATATACAATAACAATACAATAAACATTGCAGAACTGTAGTAGAGGACAAAAATATACAGTAGAGTAAATGACCAGCTGTTCTTTTAGGTACAAGTTAAAAAAATCAGTAAGAAATACATTTAGTATAAGATATTTATCTTGAGGGAGGTAGTGACAATAAGCTAGCAAAAAGGAAAATACCATATGGATAGTCCTCTATGGAGAACTGTGCTTTTCAAATGTTTATGTTTTGCAGCAATAGTGTGTGAGGATGTTAAGTATGAGGCAGTTGTAGGTGAGATATAGGCATCATGTTACCAGAAGTTAGAAAGTGAAGAGAATGATTTGAAGTAGGTGACTGTTAATTAATTTGTTAGGTGGTTAGTGTTAGAGAGATAAAGAGGAGAATGGAGGAACAGGAAAGGAGAGTAAGGAGAGGAAAGAAGGTAATGTGGGAGAGAGGGAAGAGTTAAGGTGGGGTGATTGCAGAGACAAGGCCAGGCTGTTTAGGTACTTTTTAAGAGTTTTATTGAATTCACAGACATGGAAATGTTTCTGAGGGTCAGAGGGAGCTTATTCCATGATAGAGAGGGAAGGTAGCTATAGAGATTTTGTCCAACAAATTTTCTAGGCTTGTGAATCTGTAAGAGACATTGCTCAGAGCTTCTGAGGCATCGAGGGAGGGTTATAGAGGGAAACAAGAGAGGATTGATTAGGGCAGAAGGAGGGCTTGTTCAGGATAGAATGGATGATGAGAATTTGCTTAAATAAGAGTTGACTGGGAAACTCAAGCCAGTTGAGAGCGTTGAGAGTGTGACAATTGTGTGATTTTAAGGGCAGATTAGCTGCAAACCTTGCTACTTTGTTGTAGGTAGTTTCAAGTTTGGAGAGTAAAGAGGACTGTAGGTTAGTTAAGATTTGTGAGCTGTAGAATATGTGAGGGAGAAGGTAAGTTTGGGCTAGTGAAATTCTGGAGCTGTATGTGAGGAATATTTTATTTCTGTACAGAAGGCCAAGCTTTTGGTGGGTTTTCTTGATACAGTGATGTACATAGAGGCCAGATTTAAATTGGTTATTTATGATTGCTCAAAGTAGTTTGGTGTGAGTGTCAGCTTTTATAGTGGTGATGTTAAGGGAAGAGCTGGTGAAGGAGGATTTAATAGGGTGGAGGGATTTAGGGAGGAAGAGAATAAGTTTAGTCTTTTTAGGGTTAAGTATGAACTGGTTGTCAGAAAGCCATTTTTCAGTGAGGTTAAAACATGTTTGTGTCAGTGTGAGCAGGTCTGAGGGTTTGTCAGCAGTGGAGATGATTGAGGAGTTGTCTGTGTACTGTATGAGGGATGACTGAGAACAGGAAGAGTAAAGTTGCTTAGTAAAGATGTTAAAGAGAAGTGGGCCTAGAACTGAGCCTTGTGGGATGCCCATTTTGATGGGGAGATAGGGAGATAGAACAGAGACCTATTCCATCTGTGAGGTAGCCGTTAAACCAGGAGATAGTTGGTGGGGAGAGATTAACCTGAGACAGTTTGGAGAGGACGATGGAGTGATAGTGTAGTACACTTTTTCTGACAGGATTTTTTTTTTATTTTAACATTAATAACTTCAAATTTATTTTCTTATTATTACTACAATAGCTTGGCAGCTTTTTTGAGAAGAAATATTAAGGCTACAAGTTTATTTGGTTTCATTTCCTGTCAGAAGTTCTATAGACAGCAATAGCTACGAGTAATTCAAAAACTTCTCTTCAAGACAATGCAATGAAGAAAGAATTACAAACAATCATAGCAAGTATACAGGGGCTTTCCATAAAAATGGATAATCTGGAAAGTATAATGGATAATATGAAGAAAGACAGCAAGAAACAATTAGATGTTCTTAAAGAAATAATAACAAAGTATTGCATCCATAGAAGAATCTATCAATGACATCAAAGTAAGACAAACTGAGAATGAAAAACAAATAGATTTCCTGTTAAAACAAAATAACACGAAAAAGTGGAAAATTTGGAAAGCACATCAAGAAGGAATAATATTAGAATTTTCGGAGCTCCAGAAAGAATGGAAGGTAATAACATGGTTCAATTTTTAAATGACTGGCTACCAAAGGTATTAAACTTACTTGAATCTCTGTCATTTGGGATAGAAAGAGCCCACAGATCATTGGTAAATATTTCTTCTTCAAAGATCTCATCGGCTACAAGGTCTATAATTGTTAAGTTTTTATCAACACATGACAAAGATTTGGTTTTGAGAGCTGCCTGGCCAAGAACTCCAGTTCAAATAAAAGGGAAAAGTGTCAGATTTGATAATGACTACACGGCTGCGGTTATATCTAAAGGAAAAGCTTGTATCAAATTATCTGAAGAAGTCAGGTATCAAAGCACAAATTTTCTTTCCAGCCATGATCAAAATCTTTCTCCCAAGGGGTCAAAGAATCTTTAATAATCTCAAAGAAGCCCTAGATTATGTCCAGAAAAACAATATATTGGACCAAACTGATTAAATGAACCTGTCTTTACCTAGTCTGAAAATACAAGCTACCAATGGCACCATAGTCACCAAAGACAAAACCAGCAAAAAGTTCAAAGAAAAGTAATTTGACTTTTGTGTTTAGTATATCTTTATACTGAATGGAAGTTCCAGAGTACTGAGGACATACTCTCTCATAAGGTAATACCTGTCTTTACTAAATAACTTTATTTATACACATCTACTCATTTAAGTAATAATGTAAATAATCATCTTAAATTTTTAAGGAAAATAAATAACCCATTTAGATTTTTAGTTTGAAGCTAATGGGTTCCTTTGGAGGGTGGGAATGTAATTTCCACATATGTTATTCTTTGCTTCCTCCTTTCTCTTTAACATATCTTAGTTACTTGTCCTATCTCTTCTCCCTAAATACTTTGTTTTCATTCCTTCTTTGTGAATTTTTTTTACTTGTTGTGGAGTTTATTTTGTTGTTTAGTTAGTATCCTTTCATTATTATTATAGTCAAGGTTTAGTATCTTTGTTCTTCCCTGGTGGGGGTGGGTAATGGTGAAAGGTTTTTGTGCTTTTAAGTAATATATATGTCCTCTTGTATACTCAGTTTGAAATTAATGAATTTTCATTGCAGGGTTGGGACATGATTTCTTCAAGCATGTCATCTTTTACTTTCTCTCTTCTCCTAAAATTATTCCTGATTTACATTCTTTCCCGTCTCTTTATTATTTCTATTCTTCTCCCTCTTTTGTGTGTCATTTGCTTGCTGCTATGCTTATTTTTTATTTAATTAAGTTTTATTTAGTTATATCTTAGCTAAAGTTTGATTTTATTCTTTCCTGGTAGGAGTGGGTCCTTCCAATGTACTTAAATATATTGTACTTGTATTGGAATTAATGTTTTTTTTTTTTTTTTTGTCTTTCACTTATAAAATATATGCATCTAGTTGAGTCCTGAATGAGTCACTGGTTGTTTTTGATTAATTTACTTGAGTTTCCCGCTTGAACTTGCAAAAGCTTTAATGTTCCATGGTCGTGAGTGTAAGTAGTGTTCTTTCATTAGTCACAGCAAGTCTAACAGTTCAGAGATACAGCTTGTTGGCCGGAGTGACCTTTGAACTTTTCTGAACTTAGGTCCGTTGGAATGTTTGAATGTAACTAAATAAAGTAACTTTTAAACTGTATTTTTGTAAAGACTATGAAAGTAAATAAGAGAAAAGGTGGTGCTGCCAATGGGAAATTACATATGAAGGTCTTTTTTACTGTGTAGGCATCATGCCACACTGCTTACATGAAAGTAAGCAGATTTTAGATTCAGTAAGCACTGCTGGGTGGTGTGCATGCATTCACCAGCAGGGAAAGTTCTGTGGCATGCAAATCACCTCATAAGTAGTGCACACAGAAAATGTCTGGGTACAGGAATGTAGACAGACAAAAGGGTCTGTAAAAATATAAATCTTTCTGTATCAATAACAATTTGTACTGTCAACAGCCACATCTATTTACAGGTATATTACCTTTTCATTTGTCAAAAAACTAACTACTATTTGTGTTTTTATCAAAATTTGTACATTGTATATTTCAAAATGTATGTATTGTATATATCATTGTGGAGCTTTTCTTCCCAGGCCTCCAATGAAAATGGGCACTTTTCGGCCCAGTGGACCTTCCCAGTAAACAAATGCAATAAATAAATAATAAATAAATAAATAGATGGACAGAAATGGCATACCACATACAGATATGAGTGAAACTATCCTCCGTATGTCTGAAAAATTAAAAGAGGTAAGTTAAATTAAATTCAATTTATTTATTTTTTATAATCTGGATATGTTTGCACAGCAAACCGCAGTGCACAAACATGCCTTATTAAAAAAAAAAAAAAAAAAAAAAAGAAAAAAAATTGCAAAAAACAAAATTAATATTGTGTGACAGAAATGTATTACAGAACCCTGAGTGGAGTATCTACAATGGTGCATTGGTGCTGTTGCTAATGTGGTAGGGCTATGAAGCGTATAGTTTCCAGGCTGTGAGCATGGATGCCTATGCAAATGAAGTGGAGTTATGGAATAGCATAAAGGGGTAATCGTGTCCGCCTATCCCCTCCGTGTAGGCAGAGAACAATGTTGGTGTTTGCAGAGAAGGTAGCTGACATCAGGGCAGGGTGTGTCCAATGACTTTTAAGCTTATTTCAGGTTAGCTGTGGCTGTTTGTGTAGTGCACCTCCCGGCTGAGTGTGTCCATGCAGGGGGTATGTGCACTAACTTCTAAGCTTTGTTTAGCTAAGGGACGCATGTTTCCATGTGTTTGCTCGGCGTGCCGCCATGCTGAGTGTGTCTTTCTGGGGGGGGGGGGGGTGTACACTAACTGCTAAGCTTTGTTTACCTACGGGGCACATGTTTGCATGGCATGCCACAGTGCTGAGTGTATCTCAAAGCCAATGGCATATTAATTAGTGTTGTCCCCTGTTTAACTTAAACTAGGGCCATTAAATGATGTTAATGATATACTAGGCAGGTGCAATGCATCTTAGGTAACCAATCACGCAGTTAGCACCTACAGCAGAGCACTATAATGTATGCGTACACCCTACAATCTGATTTTTCCCCATACTCTACACCATTGGAGTGCAGACTTCAGAATTTTAACTGACAGAATGCTAGGGGCTGCTGCAGGTCTGCTACATCTGTATGTACTAGATGTTGAAGTCATTGCTGCTGTTGCTGCTGACAATAGGCCTAGGCAGAGAAGGAGAAGTGTGTTCAGGCCCAGGTAACCTTCCAGGAGCTACATGAGCTGGAGATTGTAGAGCACTACAGGGTGGACAGGGGTATACTACAAGAACTCACTGAGCTCTGCCGGCCTAAACACAGATCCAGGGCCAACAGAGGGGAACCTATCCCAGTGAAAACAAAGGTATGTATAGCCCTTAGGATACTATCTACAGGTACTTTCCAAGGACCAGCTGGGGACATGATGGGGGTCTCACAGGCATCAGCATCCAGGGTAATCCACCAGTTCCTGGGTGCCATGCTACCACATGCTAGTGAGCACATTTCTTTTCCCCTCACCCCTGAGGTGAGGGCCAGCAATATGCAACACTTCTACCATTTAGCACACTACCCTGAGGTACTGGATGCCATAGATTGCACTCATGTACACACCAAGGCACTACACTGTGAGGAGAGCAAAATCTACATTAACGCCATCAACTGCCAGGTCATGTGCAATGGCCAGGGGATTATCATGAATATGTGTGCTGGCAGCCCTGGCAGTTATCATGACTCCCATATCTGGCATGCATCACAGCTGCACCAGATATTTGCTAGGGGGGACATCCCACATGGCCATTTAATGGGGGATGCTGGCTACCCATTGAGACCGTGGATGATGACATCCTTCAGAAATGCACACACACCCAAGGAAGAATGTTATAATGAGGCACACGCACAAACTAGGAACATCATAGAGCATGTGTTTGGGCTTCTGGAGTCAGGGTTCCAGTGCCTCGATATATCTGGTGGAGCCCTGCATTACACTCTAGCCACATGTGCACAGGTATTCACAGTATGTTCCATGTTACACAATATGATCCTGCTCAAACAGCTGCAGCAGGATCAGCAAAGGGAAGGGATATGCAGCCCCACAAGTGCCTAGGTCACCACAGCTACACTCACAGCAGGACTCACAGGCATGCCCAGTACACCCTGGCTTTGGCTAAGAGACAATGCATAGCACATTCACTGACAACCTAGGGCCTTAGGGACTGACACCTTACTCCTACTCACACAAATATATTAAAATTGTTGATGCCAGGCAACCCACACAACCTGTACCTATCCATGTATTGGCTCTGCACTGCTTGCATCACACAGAGTCAGCCCTGAACTACAGTTCTGTCAACTGCTGCAGTCACAAGGTAAGTCTTTAATGTACACACTACTTGTATGGATCTGCTGCATTTATCCAAAGAAATATAGTGGGCTATGTGAACAAAAATAGCATTCACATGGGATTACAGATATCCAGCCCAATAGTATGTGTTCCCTAATAATCACTAGGCCTCATGGTTGGAATATTCACTACATCAGTCAAGGGAGATGTGAAAAAGTGGGTTCACATGATATTTGGACTACTGTCTATCCCAGCAGATCATGTACTGTTGTTCTCCTACACCCAACACAGCAGTGTTCCCATATAACTGCTTTAACAGTAAGTCAGCAATCTCGGGGCTGCAGCACAGAACCTGATCACACATTCTATGTCTCATGTAATGCAGGAATAGCAATGCACATATTTATACTGCTGATTGTGTGATGGATGACTCCTGTCTCTCTGGCAGCCTGTGTGGCTCAGTGGACTAGGGAAGTTAGCATGGGTGAAGGTGTTGATGGTTCTAATCTGGAAGTATTCACATCTTTTGCATGTGAGGTGTGATTATGTGGTGTTTTCACAGACTGTCATACCTCTCAACCTCTCAGTGCAAGAAATCTGGACAAAGCCAGAAAGAATGGGGGAACAAAGGCCCAAAAATAGGGTCAGAATTTAAATGTTCCTATAAACCTAGAAAGTTACTAGACTAAAAGGTGTTGCATTATGATATATTTTCTGAAGAATATACAGTCTGAAACTCAAATGTTTGTTGTTAGTTAGTATTAATCAGTGACTTCAATATTCAATAATTTACCAGAAAACCACAAATGTATGAAGAACAGACCAAAAATATGAGCCAAAATTCTGGAATATCTGCGAAAATCTGTACAGTTGAGAGGAATGCAGACTGTCAGTCTGTGTGTGGTGTAACATTATGAACCTCAGTCACATATTAAGTACAGCAGACAGCTAGGGAATGCCATGGACATTTTGAGTGAAGTGGAGTACTGCAGAAACAGGGGCAGATGTTAATGTCTGTAACACACAAAATCCCGGACTGGAGTACACATAGGTGTGGCCTGGAGACACTTTATAAGTACTGACTGTCCCACTGGGCATGCCCATAGACTAAGTTAAAATGAGCACATTTCTGTTGTCCCTTCATCAAAATGACCTGTCCTGTATAAATATGTCTATACATACAGACATATATGTATACATGTCCATTTGTCACTTTCTGTCTCTCACATACATAGTATATCTATCACTATGTAGTATCAAATAGATATATACCGATATATATATATATATATATATATATATATATATATATATATATATATATTAAAATGATACATAAACTGTCCCCATATATCTACATAACACATATACATGTCATATACACACACAGCCACATTTATATATATATACATCCCTGTTATATACAGAAATATGTCTGTGGATGTCTGTATCATCCTACATACCCTAATAATGGTGAGTAAATCTGCACTATCACACATCTATACAGTGAAAGGGAAGGTCTACAAGAGGGTAGTGAGACCAGCTATGTTATATGGGTTGGAGACGGTAGCATTGACGAAAAGGCAGGAGTCAGAGTTGGATGTGGCAGAGTTAAAGATGTTAAGATTTGCACTGGGTGTGACTAGGATGGACAGGATTAGGAATCAGTATAGTAGAGGGTCAGCTCAGGTTGGACAGTTTGGAGACAAAGCAAGAGAGGCGAGATTGCGTTGGTTTGGACATGTGCTGAGGAGGGATGCTGGGTATACTGGGAAAAGGATGCTAAGGATGGAGCTGCCAGGTAAGAGGAAAAGAGGAAGGCCTAAGATAAGGTTTATGGATGTGGTGAGAGAGGACATGCAGGTGGTTGGTGTGAAAGAGCATGATGCAGAGGACAGGAAGAAATGGAAACAGATGATCCACTGTGGCGACCCCTAACGGGAACAGCTGAAAGAAGATGATGATGATGACACATCTATACAGTTACTCAAAGGATCTAGACTAAGGGTGCAACAGTACATAATCCACTTACCTACAGACCCCTCTGCCTGCTGGATGTCATCACATAGACAGATGCAGTTGAGCAGGTGGTGTAATGTATAATGTTTTCAACACACTCATGGAAATGGCACATTGTACCTGACTACAGGTTTGCCTATATAACTGCAAGCAGCCACATATGGTCATACTGGTAACTATACACATAGCTAGGACAATAACATTTATCTGACTGCTAGGATACTAGATGCTTATAATAGTATGAAGCAATATCTGTCTACAGGCCACAGATACTGTGCAACACAAGCCTAGTGTGTGTAATGCACAAGTACTGTTCCTGCAATCCCATATACAACAGACTTAACATGTTGTGCATGTGATAAGTACTGTGATCTATAATGTGTAAGAATAGATAGGTATGGTTCGAATCTCACTCCAGCCACATGATGTGTGTGTGTGTGTGTGTGTGTGTGTGTGTGTGTGTGTGTGTGTGTGTGTGTGTGTGTGTGTGTGTGTGTGTGTGTGTGTGTGTGTGTGAGTGTGTGTGTGTGCATCCCACCTGTGAAACAACGGACATGCCCTCATGGGCTATCCACCTGCAATGGTTATGCATTTTTTGGTCTAATAACTTGCTGCTTGCTTCTAAACTGCCCTCTTCTACAAGGCCTGATCATGTCATCCACCTTAAGAGCATCAGCTGACAGTGTTGCATCAGTCTTAAGCAGTGGCACGTGTGGTAGGTACTGTGATCTATAGTGTGTAAGACTAGATAGGTGGGGGTTCTAAGCCACTGTAGCTCACTGTGTCTGTGTGTGTGTGTGTGTGTGTGTGTGTGTGTGTGTGTGTGTGTGTGTGTGTGTGTGTGTGTGTGTGTGTGTGTGTGTGTGTGTGTGTGTGTGTGTGTGTGTGTGTGTGTGTATATATCCATGTGGCATAAATATGATAACCTTGGTAACTTAGAAATCGGTAGGGTTTTGCAGTGTTTTATTTGTAGCAGGTGATGTGGTCCCCCCAAAGGACTGACCACAACAAGGCTTGCTTATGTCATCAAGCATACTATGTCCTAAACTGGTAGTACTAGCAGACATGAGGTGTGTAATGTGCAATACATACTATGATCTGTAGTGTGTACCATTGCATAGGTAAGTGTTCACATTTACATACAGCCAACTTGCACTACATGTGTGCCTTGGCATGCCCTATATTTAGTGACTGGATATGGTGCTAGCCTTAATGTAGCCTTGTTAGTGTGTGAGGCTATTAGAGCATTTTACTTCATGTTATGAAACCATAGGATGTTTGAACTTAAATAACATAATGGTCATACAGCTGTCACAATCATAGACATCTTCATAGCCATAGTTACAGGATCAGCACATATTTCCCCATTCCAAGAGGGACACAGGCAGATGTCTTGTGTTGAGATGATGGTCGCCCAACCAATCATACAGATGCCATGTGCTGAGGTGCATTGTGGTGCTCTGTGTGCCATTCGGCAGGGTTCTGTTCCAAAGGTGTGTTTAAGTCTGCTAGACAAATCTCTCCCACAAGCATGTAGTACTAATGTCACATAGTAGGTTAATGTCCTTTTCAGTGAATCATCCATCTACAATGCTTCCTACAGATAAGCAGAATACGCAATCAAGCAGGGTCACACATTGCCCTGTATGCAAGGCACAGATCACCTCTGAGTAGTCTATATGCCACTGGCAACAATGGCACTCATTGCAGATGATCCCCATTGAACACATACTGAAGACTTGAAGTGACCTTGTGCAGGACCATACTGTAGTGTACAATTGCCAGTACTGCTTGGAAAGGTATGTCAACAAATGGCTATTGCACTCACATATTGGCTTGCTGAGGGAAGAGTACGTGTAGATTATGAGTATGTCACTTACTAGTGACTGTGGCCTCAGCTATGCCTTATGAGTTCTGCCATACCACTGTAGAAACATGGTGATCTGAGGCACATTAGGTGTAAACCTGTGTGGCCAGGTCTGTGCACCCCAGTTCTTTCACCCCTGAGTATGTACATCACATGTTGCAACTGATGTGCTACTTACCCAGGTACACAGGTCTACCTGATGGAAATGATACAGCATATATATCTGTTTGGAGTTTATGGCCATTAGTATGTCAGCAGGCATGTGTTCACAATACTCTCTTGCAGGATAGTGACATACCACAGAGACTTTTTGAGTGCTCACAATTTGCAGGCATCAGCCAACATTGTTATCCAGAGTCATTCAGTAGTCATGTATATGGTGGTTACATGGCTTCCAAGCAGTAGAGGACCAAGGACTGTGCCATGTTGAGCACTGCTGCTTACATATCATCTAATGGAGGCGATGTCCCTATATTGCACATGTGTGCCATCAATGGGCCACTTAGTGACCTCTACAATGACAGTATTGTGAATGCCTAAGTGGGTGCTTTGTAAATGTTGCCTGAATGGGGATATAGTCAGACAGCTTGGTTCAGTCTGGGGATTGTACACCCTGATGTACCCTCACCCAGGTCTTTGGTGATTGCCTTGGAAATGTCCATCACATGTAACAGTCATGCTCCCCTGTCACACTTCCAAACTGTGTACAGTGAACTGTGTGTAGATCACATATATGTGTGCTGATCAGCTCCATGATAATTTCCCCTACAGGCATACATATATGGATACACAGAGAAAGAGGTGTATAGTTATGTTGGTCAGTGGATGCGCCACCTCAGTGCAAAGGTAGAACAGTTGCTGTTGTCTACTCAGCTCGTGTGCAGCCAGTGGTGTCAGTATAATTGTAAGGGTTTCACAATGGTGTTAGTAATCCTTGTCAGATCACATGTAGGATGCAGCCTGGAATGTTAGCATGTGCAATAGATGCTGTGTATGGTCCATTGAGGGGCTAGTTACAAACTACTCTGTAAATATGGTAGTTATGGGACTGGTTGTAGGAATGCTGTGTCACATGTGGTGTGGACAAGGGAGTGTAGTTGGTGCAGACAGTGTGGGAGTACAGGTTAGGTATGAGTACAGAGTCATCATATGTGGCATATCACATCATGATGGCATTCATCCCTGTTTTGACACCTGTGTCTCTAATGCAAATAGGTAACCTGTAAATGGTTCATCTCCCAGGTCCATACTTACACTTATCAAGGGTATCAGAACTTGTCAGAGATTTGGGATGCATGTCTAGGTTTAAAAAGGCCCTTGTGCTCATTAGCCTAGTTAATACCTATGAACCTATGATGTCCGAAGTGACCGACACTCTGAGCCTGTCCTTTGAGGTTACACATGTAACTACACTGTGCGTTGTGGTTCTGTTTTCTGTAGGTGGCTAATTTTGTCACTTACCACATATACACAACATCACAACAACACTATGTGCTTCTTTTAGCTGAGGAGGTTGTGCCTGCATGTTAGGGGGCACCCTCACCCCAACTGTCACACAGCAATGTTCACCTGTTATTACATAGCCTGTGAATGACTGTTGTCTACCAGTCAGGTTTGCTGAGCCATGATGAGCCTGTGTCCCTCCTGTCCCATACAGCTGAGTTCATGCAGTTGTAATACTGATGCATAATGCATGGGTGTAGAGCTTTGGATACTTGCCTGTCCCATCTGAAGGGGGAGGTTTAGTCACGCTATGTCAACCATCCCACAGGAAGCAATAAATGGCTTTCTTGACATATATGCCTATATTGTCTGCAAGGGGGGGTACATGGTGGTAGTTCTAAGGAAAATGATCGGTGGCCGGATCCCACCAGGAAGGACCTCACATTGGGGGGGCTGTAGTGATCATCCATACTGGTACACACATGATGCAATATGTTGGTTCCTTGTGTGGAAATGTCATGGCACTGCTCCAGGGCATTGTAGGTAAGGACCTGGACCATCCTTTGGGCAAGTGAACCACATCATGACTAAGCAATGCAGTGTGTACATATTATACTTCCCTAACATGTTTGTCTGTGCTCTGTACAAACACTTTGCATGACTCTGTTCTTGCAACATGCTGGACGTAACTGCAATGCTTACTTGCACAGAGGACAACTAGCACATAGTGCCAAGCAGTGTCCCCAGATCTCTGAGTCATGTCACCTGAAATGCCATAATAGGAGTTAGCATGGATAGGAGCACTATCACTGTCATACACCTACTGACACTGTACATCACATTGATACTTTTGCTCAAGGCCAGATCATGCCTACCGACTGTAACTGGTGGAGCCCATTGACTGTTACACTATGCAATGGATGTCAGACATAAGTCTCACTCCACCAACCATGGCCTGACAAAGTGTATGACAATATTAAGCCAGCAGGCCATGCTAGAAACTGTGTACATTATATACCTAGTGTTATGTCAGCTGGTGGATAGGCATGTGTCTGACAGTCATACTCTGGGAACATAGCATTGGGAGACCTACACTGCAATAATGCCGATCACCAGTGGAGTACACCATCCTCCATTATTGGTATACCCCCTTTTACCTATTCCCTCTCTGCAGTCACAGCCACTGTCTGTGACCTCTGACTGGGTACATTAGCAAGTTATTGCATATCAGGAGCTGTCACAGAATCCCACACAGAACCAACAGTTATCCAGGATGGCCTAAGACATAGTCAGTTGTTGTCTGAGCCACTGACAAACACTAAATGCCAACAACTGAACAATACTATCTTGTAGGAAATCATCCACCCCTGCAATATATTGTAGCATCCACATGTGGCACACAGTTGAGTCATTACACATGGAGTTATGCACACAGAGAGTAATGTAGCCTTTGACTTTCACTGATCAGAAAGATGTCGGGATGCATTCACTGTTGTATAACCTATACCAACAGGTTTGGGAAGTAAATCCCAGACTATCACTGCTATACTGAATGTGGCAGTCATCACACCTATCATTGTGTGCAGTGTCACCCTTACCATGTCACTACACAGGCATATTGTACAACTGTAGCAGCCACAAAGGTTCCATGGTACACCAATACACAGTGTAGATAACATGTCCTATGGAGTCCATGTCATGCCCGTACATGTGTAGTTTGTCTCCTAAATGCTTTGGAGGGGTTGTCTTTGGCTCCATACAGGGAGGTGTCAGATCCCACTTTGTACCTCCTGCATATCCATGACAGGACTAACACATGTCTCACCTGTTCTACACACCCACAACATCACTGTGCTATATATAGTACATGCCTGAGAGACAGGTATGTAACAGAGACAGTACACCAAACATGAAACAGGCCCCCCATGCATGTGAAGCACACATCTGCTGTGACACACATTATATGCAGGCTACACAATGGAATACAGAACATGACAATCTTTACTGGTGTTGGGAAACTGTCGGTACTGGACATAGGATATTTGTAGATGGGTCATCTTCACCACCACAGCCTGTAGGTGTGTTAGTTCCCAAAACCCTGGCGACACTTACCAAGGGTAGCAGAGCTTTTTGCAGATTAGAGATACATGAGCACGCTGAATGCTGTCATTGTCCTTGTTAGCCTGTTATACACATATGAACCTATGGAGACATGCACTTGTAGTGCAGTACCTTGCTGAAGACATATTTCTACTGTGCTGACATGCCATGTTGTGCTGCTTTATTGCCACTGTGTATCCATAGGTTATCCCAACAGACTCCTGCAAACAGAAACATAAACAGGTCCATGACACACCTGCCATTGTGTAACTAAACAGCCATTACAGCATCATACAACATAAGTACACAAAAGTATGTGGTGTACTCATGACAGATACCAACATACAGTATCTGCTGGTTACCACTACAAGTGGCATGGCAACACAATACTTAATTACACAAGTACATGCTAACTAATATAGTCACCCTGTGCATCAGACACATAGCTTAATTTCCCTGGATTGTTGGTGAAGATGACAGGGATGTGGCACAGGTATCATCACTTGCACAAGGTGCTGTGTGTGGGTGCAGGAGGCCTAGGCTGACCCACACAGTTGACAACATGTGTGTGGGTCAAGAAAGGAAGCAGGTAAAATGGACCATGGAAAGGTGCCGTGTGTGTTTGTAGATGACTTGCTTTTGACAGTGGCATATGAGTGTGGGGGTGTACACAGTCAAGCTCAGTGCTAGCCCCACATGTGTGTACATTGGATAGCTTTGGACTGTACATGGTAGAGTTGACAGTTCACCATCTCCAAGCCCGGACATGGGAACTGGCTCTGCCAAGAGTTGCACTGGCACATCCATGCCCAAGGTAAGAAATAGTGCTAGTACTTGATGGTGACTGCTGTCTGCTGGGACCATGGTCCCCACAGGAATGCCCAGGACCATGAGCCCATGGCCTTCCACATCATGGTGTGGACAGCACACTCCCCGCTGTAGCACTCAATGTACTGCCAGTAATGGAGCATGATTGTAAATGGCCACATGAACTCTCAGCAGAGTGGGTTGCTGACCTACATGCTCAACTCCAACCACATGTTCCAGCACAGATAATGTACAGTCCAAGACAGACACTGTCTCATCCCAACTTCTGTCCACTGCATCTGGAAACTGATCCAGGGTGTCCCCAATGCAGTGTAGGCAGTGACAGATGTTAGACTGTGCTGCAGCCATAACCCTAAGAATACATCTGGTGTTCTGTTCAGAATGTGCCTCTACCTCCATGATGGCCCAAATCATGCACCGAGTGACATGTGATGTGACACCTGCAACAGGTGGTGGACAGACAGCAGGCCTCCTACAAGCACCCCTGTCAATACACCTGTGTGGGACCTCACCAGCTCTCTGGCTATGGCCAGTGTCTACACTCACTGGAGCCATAGTTGCCACACTTTCCTATTCAATGTCCCCATCCTCTGACTGTCCAATATCTGCGGCCTCCACAGATTGGGTATGTGTGGGCATACTGACTGTGTGCAATGACAATAAGGGCAGACGTGGGATGTCAACCTCTGGGACAGATTTAGCCCCGGTAATTCCTGCCTGTGCCTCACTGTGGCCACCATCATCATCAGAGTCTGAGGAGATACTGACATCAGGTTGTGTAGGGGACAGACACCAACCCCCCCAGTCACCTGTGATAACAAAGAGAAAAGTAATACATTAATACCTGCAGTACTATGTTGTGATATATGTAAGACTCATACACTGTCATCACTATGGCAAACCTGTTGAAAACCCAACCACATGTGGTAGGACACGAGGACAGTACTCTCCCCACTAATAGCTGTAGTTATTTGACAATAACATCTCATTACACTGCAGTCTCATCAGCAACAGTGAGGTACACTGTTGACATTTGTGCAGACTCTGCACAGTTAACACATAGGACACTCTGTAGTGCCTTGACAATATCATCACATCTATTAGTGTGGTCACACCTACAAGGCATAGGTATGACTCTAACATGTGTACAGTCAGAAAATATGTGTGCAGTTGGCAATCATGTGGACAGTACAGCAATGCAGTCAGCAGGCATGTGAAGGCAGTCTAAGGATTACACTGCAGTAAACCTACATTTATAACAAAATAGTATCATGCTTACCAGGTGCAGGACCACAGGCTTGGCCAATACCTGACAGACCTGTGAAAAGTTAAGGGAGATGTAATGTCAGTACTACTGCATGTTGCAGCACAATAAGGTCATATGTCTATATATCTGACATTTACAGTAGCTACTGTGCTAATTGTTGTACTGGTCACATTCTGAGTATGAGAGTAAAACTGAAGTTAACCCCCCCCCAAAGAACAAAGACTTCACACCCACATAAAAGTATATACAGTGTGTCACACTGAATGCTACAGTATTATAATGCTGATCAAACTAAGCTTACCTGCACACTCCTCTGCTGAATTCCTCAGTGGCCGATACTGGTTGTTCCACTGCAGACCCTCCACCAGTGATGCCACAATCCCTGGCTACATCTGCAGCTCTTCTTCATGCAGCATTGATCATATCCATTGCTCTGTGTCGAACCTGCTCATATGTCCTGCTCTGATGACCCCTCACATTTACTTCATGGACAAGGTCAGCCCACAGTGCAGCCCACTCTTTCCTGTTTTGCCTCCTGCTGTACAGTAGGGTTTCATGATGTTGCTGCAGCCCTTCAAGTATAATTTCATTCTCTGCATCTGAGAAAGGTGCATGGCATGTAGAGTACATGATTTCTAAAAGACAGCAAAATGGGAACACATTGCAGGATCACATATGTGGAAGTACACTATGTAGAGATTCAACAAGGACAGACTGGCTGGCACTATCCACTGCTTGTTCACACATGTCATACTCCACAGTGTGCAAACTTACTAAGAGTGTGGATACAACTGGGATAGTAGCAATAGCCAGCTATTCCTGTGAGTGCCATGACAACTACTGTTATATGGTCATGCACCCAACACTGGAGTCTACTGCAGTGTGCCCTCTATGGCCATCCCCTGATAAAATGTCAAAAGAACAGTGCCAAACAAATAGCAGTGTGAAATTATGACCTCTATATAAAGGGACAGTCCAACTGAACCAGTGTGCCACAATGACAATAGACAATAGGTACAAGAAAGCAGGAGATCAATGACATGTCATCATCACAGGTATAAGAAAGGCTTATTGCTGTATTACCTATTTCCTGTAAGTATATTCACACATTTGCATCCTGTTGTACACAAAAAAGGTTACATACCCAATGGAGTGCAGTATCCCTCTGTTGATATGTGGTGTTAGTGAAGTTTTCACAGATGCTTGTTATGTGTGAGGAAAGTGTCATACAGAATGGTTCCCCACAACCAGTTGCTTGCCTTTTTAATATGCTTCTCATCAGCAGATTCATAGGTTCATAGGTTCATAGGTAGGTACTAGGCTATCTGCTCAAAGGCATTTATAAGCCTAGCCAGAATGTGTTGGCTTTCGCTGCCCCCTTAGATTAGTTCCCTGTGCCTTTGTCCAGCAGAGCCACTGAAGTGATCCCTGGGGTAACTTTCTGTTTCCCATCCACTCATCAAGGTTTCTCTTGAAGAGTGTTAGCGAAGAGCTCTGCCTAATGTAGACTGGAATCTTGTTCCAAAGCATGGGAAGTCTCTTGGACAGGAATCTATCCCTCCAGCATGTCCTATTTATTGTTGTGGTGATGTTTAGATCCCTAGAGTGTGTGGCTTGAGGGGATATGGTTTTCTTTAGGTGGAGCATGTCCATCAATTCTGGGTTGGACATGGCCTTGTATGTCAGGCAGAGATCACCTGTGAGTAGGCGGTATGCAACCGAGTACAGCTGGAGTTTCTTCAGTCAAGCTACATAGGGCATCTGCTTGAGGCCTATGATCCTCTTGGTAAGGTACTCCTGTGGTCTTTCCAGCTGTTGCAGGTGTCTTGTAAGGCACATCCCAAATTGGGCATTGTACTCTATGATGGTCTGATGAGTAGAGGGGCACAATGACCTCTTTTGATTTGGATGTGAACTGTTTTGTGATTAGGTGGGCCACATACACGGATTTTCTAACCACTTTGGCAATGTTATTATCAAAGGAGAGAGTACTATCTACTTGGGTCCCCAGATCCCTTATTACATCTTCTGTATTTAGGGACTACCACCTATGTGGTACCTTGTGGGTACTTTGTTTTTTCCAAAGGGGATGACTATGCACTTTTTGGCATTTAGCTTGAGGCCATGATTTTGACACCAGGTATCCGTCTCAGTGAGACCCTTTTGTAGAATGTCTGTGTCAGCCAGAGAGTCAATTATAGCCCCTAGTTTGCAGTCATCTGCAAACTTGGTCAGCCCTATTCCTCCTATGCTTGCCTGTACCTCTGAGAAGAATATGTCAAATAGGAGGGTCCTAGGACTGAGCCCTGGAGAACGCCACTTGTAACCGGTTTAGAGTCGGACCTAGCTCCCACAACTCTCACCATGTGGGTTCTATCCGTGAGCCAGTTGGCAACCCATCTTGTGACATAGGGGTTTATGTTCAGGCTGATGAGCTTGTCTATAATAGCAGAATGGGGAATGGTGTTGAAGGCCTTTGTGAAGTCTAGGTAGGCTGTGTGTACCACCTTTCCCTCGCCTTGGTAACTGTTTCAAAGAAGTCCACCGGGTTTAGGAGGCATGATCTGCCCTTAATAAAGCCAAACTGGGTAGAGTCCAGTGTTTGCAGGTTCCCAATGTCTCCATTAATGAGTTCCATGATGATGCGCTCCATAGCCTTGCAGACCAAGCTAGTCAGGCATATAGGGTGATAGTTCCCTGGGTCTGTTGTGGCTCCACCTTTGTGGAGCAGAATAACCATTGCTGTGCACCACTCTATGAGTATGTAGCCTGTGGAGAGGCTGAGTTTGAACAGTGTGCTTAGGTGAGGGGTTAGTTTGTCTTTGAGCTTGTGTAGGACGTAGCCTGGGACACCACCCGGTCCCATTGATGTTGTGTTTTTGGCTTTGGAGAGGGATGTTTTAACCTGTGTGTCTGTGATTTCAGGGCCTCTACATTCTTTTGGTATGGTTATGGGCCCTTTTGGGAGTGAGAGGGGTTGAAGTTTGCACTGAACCTGTCTGCCAGGATGTTGGTGATATCGGTCGGTTCAGTGTATTTTGTGCCATTCTGCACTAACTCTGAAAAGATCTGATCATTGCCACTTAGATTCTTGACATAGCTAAAGAATGCCTTGTGGTTATCTTTGGAGTCCTTGGCAATTTTTCTTTCAAAGCTAGCCTTGGATGATTTTATGAAAGATCGTAGTGTCTTGCCGATACTGATAGGGATGTCTTCCCTTCTTGGGATTTTACTTTTTTTCTGTACTAGTTTCCTCCTTCTATTGTATAGCTTGTTTATGGCAGAGGTCCACCAGACTGGTTTCTTTTTCTTGGAGGAGTAAGTGTTGGTTTTGCTTGGGATAGCATGATCCATGCATTCTTGTAGGTCTCCATAGAATGCATTAATAAAGGATTTTGCAGCTTGGACAGCGTTATCCTTTAGCATGGGGGCTTTGAAACTTTCCACCTCGGTCTTAAGTAACGTGAAGTTTGCTTTTGAAAAGTTTTTCATGGTGGTTTCCTTGACCGGGGGTGGGGGCGGAATGTGGATATCCAGAGTGATTTGTTTATGGTCAGATCTAACCAGTGAGGGGTTGACCTCCAGTGTGGAACACCGGTTGCCCATGTTGGTGATGACCAGGTCCAATATGTTGTCACTTCTGGTGGGAGTGTTGACCAGTTGATCCAGGGCATTTGAGTTTATAAATTCTAGGACATTTTGGGCAAGGGAGTTAGTACTTGAGTAGTTCTCCCAGTTAATGTTTGGGTAACTGAAATCACCCAATATTAGGGTGTTTGGTAGGACCTTCATGTTTCCCAGTGTTTCTAGAAATGTGGAATGGGGGTCCTGGGACATGGTGGGTGATCTGTAGTAAGTTACAATTTGAATTGCAGTTTTGCTCGTTATTTGCACGTGGATGATATCTGAAGCATCATGCTGTGCCACTAACCTGGAGGTGTGGTATCCTTGATGAATATGGATACGCCCCCACCTTTTGTATTTGGTCCGGGTTCTGTGGCCGAAATGTATGGTATAAGGTGTAGCCTGGTAGTGCTGGGGTGCTCTCTGGAGCCTTAAACCAGGTTTCTGTTAATGCACATATATCAATTTTCTCTGTACTGAGGAGTGCCTCGAGTGCATGAATTTTGAGGTTTAGACTTCTGGCATTGAGTAGCATTACCCTTAGTTTTTTATTACTTGTTCTGTTTACGGTGATGGGTTTGTCTTTTGAGCCCTGCCTAAAAAAGGCACTATGGGGGTGGCAAGAGCCTTGGCCAGCATTCAAAAGCCTAAAGGTGACAAGTGCAAGCTGTCTCTAGCGAAGCAGCGTGGCTTGTCAAGCATGTCATCCCAGGTGGACAGTCACTGGATCCCCTTTGAATGAAACCAAAAACTTATCCAATTGTTGAAATTGATAATTTTTTCTTTATACAGCGGTATCATTCTTGATGAGGGCAGGATGCTACCCAGGGTCAGGGTCATACCGACCTGGGCTACGTGATCAGAGAGCTCTTCCATGTCTCTTTTCATGTAGTCCAGGGAGGTACAGCTGAGGTCATTCACACCAACATGGACAATGACAGAGTCATATTTGTACTTGTTCTGGAGTGCCTGAGTGCTTGTGTTATGTAGGGGATCCTGGCACCTGACAGGCAGCTAACAGTAACCTTCTCCTTGTTCAGCCTAGTGAGTGGGACATCAGTGTGACCGACTATAGAGTTACCTATTACTAGTGTGTTGGGTATGTTATTTTGCCTTAAGGGCTGTGTTTGGGTAGCACACTGGTTTTGTAAACTATGTGTGTCATGGTTTGTGTTGGGGGTGGAGGTTGCTTGGATGTCTGTTTTGGAGGTCTCTGTTGCTTTTGCAGATTTTTATTTAGAGCCTCCGAGTATGTTTTTTTGTATTTATTTGTGTTTTTTACTGGTGCTGGTTTAATTGGTCTATGTGAGACTGGTGATGTGATGCAAGTATTTCCCTTCTCCTCTTGACTGTCTGATATAGTCATGGGTTGAGAGAGCTTAGCCTCTAGTTAGGCTGTATAATTGCATGTCTCGCATGTATTAGTGTTTGGTGGTAGGAGTAGAAGTTGTCTGTGTACATGAGGCAGTTGTAACATTACCTCAAAATGCCCAGATTCACCAGACTAACTGGAGAGTACACCTGAATCTGCCCTTTGGACATTCTTGGATAGGTACAGTGAACTGTTTTACTGATTAGCTGGTAAGGTTGAATAGAGAGCCTTGTCCTTCTGTACAGTATATGGGGTTTAGTGCTAGGGTTTATAAGTGCTTGCTATAAGTTTTGAGCAAGTTCTGGGCTGAGAAATGAATGATTTGAGTACTTAAGTTGAAAGTTTGTCTAGTTTCAAGGGAAAAATTGAAGAGGAGGCTTTGTGGAGCCGGAAATAGTTATACCCTAGCTGGCGCTACCCGGTGTGGAAAACCAGGCAAATGCAGTTTTTATAGCAGGGAAATGAAAGAGATAGAAATTAGCCCAAAATGGCCAATAAACTACTAATTTCTCGGCTGATACCACTCCTCCAGGGGAAGATAGGCTGCTCAAAGCTCCCCTCTCTCACAGGTGAACGGAGAAACTTCCTTCTATCCAAATAAGGTATGGGCAAACACAGAGACTTGTAACACAGCCCTGAATTCAACACTAACCTGAAAACTGGACTATACTAGCTTAGAAAGGTGGGAAACAAGTATGTATATATATATATATATATATATATATATATATATATATATATATATATATTTTTTTCCCAGAAAATAAAGCAGATACAATCAAAAAAACACTTTAAATGCACAGAAAATTATACTTATTGTTATATATCTTAGATCAGAGTTGTAGTCAATGCATGTTTGGTGTGGCCTGTCAACCAATCTGTGGGTCTGAAATGTTAATTGCAACCAACACAGCAGATTTGCACTATCATCACCCAATGACATGCAACCACTGTAAAATATATAAGCCCTTCATGTAGATTAGGGGTCCTTTCTGATATGTTGTGCTGGATATTGCTGGGGTGAGGATACTACGTCATTACAGAAGGTAGGTCTGTAGCAGAAACTTTTACATAGAAATGTGTGTGCTACAGGCTGCAGCTGCAGGTAATAGACATAGGTAGAGAGTGTGAATACTTTGGGGGACAACAAGCTGTAGGAGTAACTGTGGGAGCTGTGTCAGCCTTGTTTTAGAGGCAGAGCCAGAGTGAGGGTACCCTTTCCATTCCAATTAAAGCATGTGTTTAAGGTAAGTATGTTAGGTAATGGTATCACTAACAGAGTACTAGGCAACACGTTTGGTGTGTCCTTGAGCAATATGGGGTATAAATATAAGAATATTTCCATCATTATGGCAACTGCTAGGCCATGTGTTACAGTCTCATAGTAATTTGTAGTATGTTGCTGCCAGCACTTTTGTTCCCAGGCTTCAAGTTTTACCAAGTTTTCGTTTTTGGAAGTATTTTTTCGTAATTTGTAGTATGTATGAGGGCAGGCCTTGTTACAGCAGAGATTCAAATGTGTATGTTAGCTGTGCAACTGTGATAATCTGCACTGTGACTTTGGAATGATTGTGTGGTGTACTCTGGATAGTGGCTCTCATTTGCAGTACCTGAGTTGACAATCTCTGTGAATGCATATTAATATTAGTGCCTGACATGACACTTTATGCACGTATAGTTTTGCCACAAGGATATGGGAAGTATGTTCCTACCTGCAGGCCTGTGATTTCCATCAGTGAAAAGCAGACATGTCATTTTAAATGCATTGTGTGGATAAAGAGTACATGACTCAGTCTTTAATGGCTGCCTTCACAATACTGTAAATTCACTTCTACACACCACTGGATTTGAACCCAGGACTGTGTGTGGCAAAATGTACCATTTGCAAGGCATTTAACAGACTAAGCTACTGAGTCACTGCTACTGCAAGTGTATTTGGAAGATATATGTGCACACATACAGGCTGTGACAAACATTTTCTACATCCATCAGTATGTGCATGGCTTTATATGGATGTATTTCTGCACCAGGGTCACAGGGTAGCTGCAGGTGGCTATAATATCCTTAGATTAGATCGACCTAAAAAAAAGGAGGAGGAGTCTCCATACTCTACTTCAATTGTCTCCGCCAAATCAGTCCCACAATCGTCTTACCCTCCTTCTCACCAGCTGAACTCCTACTGACCAACTTCAAACTTAACAGTTTCAACACCATAGCTGTCACAGCAATCTATATTCTCCCTGGTGATAACATTAACATACTTGAGGACATCCTATTTCACCTCTCACATATCATCCACAATCAAATAATTATACTGGGAGATGTAAATATTGACTGGCTTACAATACAAGCTCCCAACACTACTTCCTGTATAAACCTACATGGGTTTGAGCAGCTAATCACAACCCCAACCTACATTAATAAATCTCACCTACCTAGCGCTCTTCTTGACTGGATATTGGTCTCCCACCCTCAAAACTATCATAACTCCAAACCCTTCCAAATGCCCTCAGTGACCACTGCCCTATAACAGTTACCCAAACATACTCCCCACCTTACCAAACCTAACAAATTTATTACCACCCGCTCACTTTCTCATTTCTGTCCTAACTCCTTTATTCACCAACTCTTCAAAATTAACTGGTCTTACCTCACCACTCTTCCTTTAGATGAAGCTGTTCACTCCTTCAACACTACATTCCTAAACATTATTAACTCCCTTGCTCCTCTACGCACGATCAGAATCAAATCCAATACTGCTCCCTGGCTCACTAAATCTACCAGAACCCTCATGAAAACCAGGATAGGATTTGGAAAATGTGGAGTAAAACTAGGACTCCTTCTCTTCTTCAGAAATAGAAAGAAATCAGAAAAAAAATCATCCATTATGAAAAAATAAACTTCTATGCCAGTCATCCCTCTACTCTTAAGTCAGACCCAAAGAAATTCTGGAGCTCTATTAAACAGACTCTTCATCCAAGAAACCATTCCTCTCCTAACCCATGTCCCAATGCAACACCTGAAGACATAGCCAACACATTTAACAATCATTTTATAAACTCAATAACCTCCATAATAAATTCTCCCTCCCAGAAACAACACTAGCACCCCCACAAACTCTGTACCTCTTCCAAACCCTCCTAACTCCTTCTCTCTAAAAGCAGTATCAATTATGTAAAGTCATTACTCTCTAAACTTAAAAACCTTGACTCCCATCTGTTGACAAGCTACCCTTTTACTTCCTGCAGATTGCCTCTGAACCTCTTGCCTATCCTGTATCCATCTTAATCAACTGAGCCATTTCTGAATCCTATGTCCCCACTGTATGGAATAATTTCTTTACTCTACCCATTCACAAAGGGGGCAACTCCTCAGCCACATCCAACTTCAGACTGATTGCCATACTCGCTCCACTCTCAAAAATCCTAGAGAAATGCATTCACAAGCAAGTAACGCATTACCTTCACCAGGAAAACCTTCTCACACCCACACAGCATGGTTTCTGTCCCAAGTATAGTACAACTACTGCACTCATATCATTCATCAACATAGTCTCCCTAGCTCGTGATAACAATAAACTTGTCTGATGCCTATTCCTTGACCTTTCTAAAGTCTTTGACACTGTCTCTCACCCACTCCTTCTAGATAAACTCACTAACTTACATTTCTCACCCCCTGCTATCTCCTGGTTCTCCAGCTATCTCTCTACCCACCAGCAATCAATTAATTGGCTCTCTGCACTATCCTCTCCTCTCACTGTACAATTGGGAGTCCCCCAAGGGTCCATACTTAGACCACTACTCTTTAATATTTTCACCAACTTGCTCTACTCCTCTTCTCCCCAGTCATCTCTTGTGCAATATGCTGATAACTCAACTGTTATAACCATTGCTGACAACCCAACTGACCTCCACTCAACTACCCAGGCATCCTTCCACCCCATTGAGACTTGGCTTACTGATAACAAACTAATACTTAATCCAAAAAAATAAGCTCCTACTCTTCCTCCCTAAACACATCACCACACTCAAAAGTACTCTTATCCTGCAACAACACTGTCATCTCTGCTGAATCTAGTACTAAATTGCTAGATGTTACAATAGATGATCAGCTTAAGTTTGATCTCCATGTTACTAACTCGGTAAAAAGAACTCATCAGAAACTTGAACACCTTTTCTGTAGCACAAAATACTTAACTAACACTGCCCGAATAACTCTCTCCCAGGCTTTATTACTCCCAACACTCCTGTACAGCTGGCACATATTCACAAACCTAAATTCTACACTTATTTCCAAGCTTGAAACTACCTATAATAAGATCACCAGATTTGCAGCTAATCAAACCTACAAGTCACACCACTGCTTAGCACTACAGCAACTAGACTGGCTAGAATTCCCTCAGCTGCTCCAACTATACCAACTACAAATCATCCACTCTATCCTCTATCTACCCTCATTCTGCCCCAGCCTCTCCACTATCATATCCAAATATTCCCCTGCTAGGATGCTACACAGCTCAAATCAAAAATTATTAGACATCTACAAACCCAAAACCAAAATAGGCTGCCATTTCTATAACTATAACCCAGCTACATCCTGGAACCAACTCCCCTTGGAAATAAAATACCTCCAGCATAGCAAAAGTTTCAAATTAGCCACAAGGAAATACCTAAAAACAAAGTGGTGTTTCCACTGTAGCCAACCACCCTGAAACCACCATCCTTTCACCTATTTCACCACCTCACAATGTATCTCTAACAGTATTCCCCGGCCTCTTCTACCTCTTCCCTTCCTCTGTCTCCAACCATTCTTAACTCTTACAGTCTCAAAACAACATACCTGTCTAGTCTGTCTCCTATACTCTACCTCCCCTACATCTCCTACTAGCCATTCTTACTTTCCTTTTTTGTTTCCAAACTCCTGTACAACTACATCCTACCCACTTTAAATAAGCATCTGCCTAACTATTAACTTGTTTTGCTCTAAGCAGCTTAAATAATATTGTAACTAGTCACATTTTCTTCTGCAAATTGTTTAAAACCTTGTTTGTAACAACTCACATACTTGTCTGCCAATTGTTAATACTCTGTATAATTGAATTGCCTGAGGAGCTTTTTTCCTCTCCAGGTCTCTGCTTGGAAGATCCTATAGCTGATTGTTACTACTATGTTACTAAAATTTAATAAATTGTTTTCTAGTCCTGAGGAGCTTTTCTCCCTGGGTCTTTGCTGAAAATGAGCCAAAAGCTCAGCCAGACTAACCCAGTTAACAAATGCAAAATAAATAAAATAAAATAAATAAATAAATAAATGAACACTTATTTTGCCATCAATGCCTTAGCAGGTGTTTTTCTACATGTTGCTGATGAAGGGTACATGCACCTGCTATCACAGCTCTCACTTACATCCATTATTATGTCTTTGGCTTTCTAGTGGTGTAATATTGCACCAGAGTCCAAGGTACACTCCCATTTTATTCCATTACTTTTTAATCAAGTTTGCACAGCGTGGTGCAGTCCGCCACTCTGCTGAAACATGCTTAATGACTTTAACTGTCAATTACTATGTTTTGTTTAAACCATCTCTTTTAATTAAGAGTTGTGTCATGTGGCAAGTTAATGCAGTGGTCTGTAGATGCAATGGTCTTGGGTTCAAAACATGGGATAGGTGTTTATTTTGTAAGTGTGCATTACAATTTTAAAAACACGTATAGTCAATATAGCTCTATTTAGGTGAGCTTAGCAAAGCTGTGCAATGCAGTGTGTTGTGCAGCACTGCACTAAAAAAATATAAAGAAAAGAAAAATGCGGAGATAGGAAAGTAGTGAAATGGGGTGCAAGCAGGAGGAAAACATAGTGAAAGGCAGGTAGGAATGTGCAGAAAGTGTGTAGGAAAGAACCATAGCTATCCATTTCTTGTAGAGCGATAACTGTGCACTTTCACAGAATTTGAACATGACTTTGAACTCTCACTACCAGAGAGAGGAGTGAGGACAACATAATTGTGTTGTGAAGCCAATTCGACCAGATTACATATATCCAGTGGACACGTGGGAAATGGAGAGCTATGTATGGGACATTTTTTTTTTGGGACAGATGCACATTTCTTTGAAGGTAAGAGTGGAATGTTGGCGAAGAAACATAGGTATGTGTGGGGGAGGTAAGTTGGGTAGGTGAGGATGCATTTGCAGACAGACAAGACATACAAGGCAGAAGACAGGGATGATGTGTGACAAATGAGCGGATTAACACCTTGGATAGGGAGGGTGTTGTGGAATCCAAGTCCCATGTGCCTCTACAAGGCAGCAGTGTGAATCACATCTCCACCCATGGGACTGTTGGCAATGATCTTTCACTGCTCTGGGGGTGGCAGTGCTGGAAGCTGGGCACTGGGGTGAGGCTGTCTCAGCAGGTTGGGAAGCATACCCTCAATCCAGCACAAGAGGCAGTCAAACCCACAGTAGACTATCCTGGGCACCAAGACTGACAGCTCATCTGGGGTGACAACTCCCCCTCCACCACTGCTCCCAGAGAGGGCCTGTCCCCATCCCATGTGGTGGTACTAGCTGACATGACAGGTAGTGCAGGGGCAGCAGAGGGGGTGCCACCAGTCTGGGTCCCAGATGTGCTGAGACCCAGTGCCACAGCCAGTTGAGGAAAGGTAGGCGGATCAGCCGGAACTGGCCTACCTTGATGTGCTGTGGTAAATGAGGTATAGCAATAAGTTAAGTTTAGTAATAACCAAACCATTGTTAGTATTAACAGAATGGAACATTATTTTAATTAATCCAAATACATATTATTGTATATTATGTGCAACACAACATTAAATAACATAACAGTCAGTATGTTAGCATGCAAGTAAGAATTAAAACATAAGGACAACAAAACAGCTAGTTTAACAAAATATGTTAATGTTAATTCATAATAAAACATAACAATAAAAAACACATTTTTCCAACATATAGTGAGTTTAACAAAATATGTTAATATTAAATAATAATAATACAGTCTGGCTTTTGCAAAGCCACAAAATGAAAAAACAAAATGCAACAAGTCAAATTTCATCTTTGCAAATCCACTGTTCGCCAAAGACTTACAAACACAAAATCAAAAAAAAGCTCAATTCAAAAACTTTAAGCTTAAACAATAAATTTTTAAATTGCTTTAAAATTAACAGTAAAATGGTTAATTAAGAAACGTTAAGAATTAAAAAATTAAGAAAAAAATTAAAAAGACATAAGATTAACATAGTTTACAATTAATTTTAAAAAAAAATCTTTAAAACATTAAACAAAAAACTTAATAAAACTTATTATTTGCAAAAGCAATATTAAATAAAAAATTAAAAAAAAAAATATTAAATGTTAAATGAAAAATGAAAAAAAAAAAATAAAAAAATGAAAAGTGAAATTGAAAAAAAAAAAAATTAAAAGTACCAATGTTGTTTGTATGTGTGAATAAAATAATAAAAAAAAATTATGTGAAATATGTGAAAAAAAATAAATAATATAAATAAAAAGTATAATATAAACTAAAAATAAACCATAAAATAAAAATAAATGTAAATAAAATAAATCTAAATAAAAATAAAAAAAAATAAAATAAAAATAAATAATATAATAAATAATAAAATATCAATAACTAAATATCATAAAAACTAAAAAATAAAATTAAAAATAATAAAAAAATGTTATGTAAAAATAAAATTAAAAATATAAAAATAAAGATAAATTTATAAAATTACTAATTTAGTAGATTCAAAATAAGTTAAAGCAAAATAAAAATAAATAAAGAAATAAAAAAAAATCTAAAAATAAAAAAATAGATGAATACACTAATCAACAATCCTTAAATAAAAATAAATATCAAAAAATAAATAATTGTTAATAATAAAAGTTGTTAAATAAAAATAATCAATCAAAAATAACGTCAATATTTGTTATATCACTGTGTTTAAATATAAATTAAAAGTGTTTCAATAGTCATCTTTCATAGTGTTTTTAAACATAATTTTTATTTTTGTGTCAATATTTTGGTTTCATAATTTTGTTAGATAATTGTTGATTTTTATTTAATTTTCACTTAGTAAATAAGTTTTCCTTCTGGGCCTCCTCTTCTTTCCTTTTCTAATTTTGTATTTCCTGTGATGGTATGGCCATCATGGGGTTGTTTTTCTATTGTATGTAGTTTTTAGGAGTATTTTAGATTTTTATGTTATCTTTATATTTTTTATAATTTCATTATTATTTCGTTTTTATTATTATATCCTTGTTTATTCCTATAGAAAATACATATATTATTTTTAGAATTTTATGTTAGTTTTATTATATTATTTGTTTCACACTTTAAATATTATTTTTTTTTTATTTATTTTATTATATTATTTCTATTTTCACTTTTTTTTTTTTTTTTCAACATTTTTTTACTTTTTTTTTATTTTATTGGTTTTTATCTAATAATGAATATTTAATAACATTTAACCCTGAATTCATTTTTGCACTTTTTTAAAAGTTTGAAAGTTTTTATTTTGTTTTCAATTTTTCATCTAGATCAAATCAAAACTCTAACTAGTCTAATTTCTATGGTTATTAGATCATCATGTTCAAATTGTGTTTTCAATTTAATTTTTTATTAGTTATAATTAACTGTTCGTGTTTTCAACCAAAAAGTTTTAAAATTTATTTTTTTTTTTTAATTTTTTGAAGTTGTTTCTTCCAAAGGTGCAAGAAAGAGCTCTGGAAAAGTGTGTTCAACTCAAACTTAAGGAATTAAGCATTTTTTTATTTTTCGACTTGTTTATTTTTTATTTTACTTAATGGATCCTTTTTTTTTTTTCAGTTTTTCATTCATTCCTTACAAATAATAATAATAATAATAAATAACAATAATAAATAAATGAATATAAGGGATGGGGAGAGAATGAAAAACATTCCATTACTGACATTGCAGATTATATCCCTGAAAACACTGATAATACATACTCTACAGGTGTGTAGTATCAGTTTTGAGTACAGTGACTACAATTCTCCTATAGCTGATGTAGCATGTACATACCTCTCAAGCTGTTAGCATCAGTCAGCATGGGCCAAGCAATAACAAATGCAGGTACACAGCTACACAAACCAATTTCACATAATGTGGACTTATATAACTACCAAGGTGTTCTGCGAGTGGATTTATTAATACATTGCATTCCAGGTAATAATGTTTCTGGTAATCCTGTGACAGACAGATTAGGCAGTTTTAATTGCATTACGAGAAATCATGACTCTTGAGAGGCATGTTTGTGTACAGTACATAAACTAGAACAGCCATTATGCCTTAGTTGGCAGGCATGGGAATAGAACCTAATAGCTGTGACTGCAGGAGACATCTGCAAATACTGTAATAATTGACTGCAGCAACTTAGTACAGGCATGCAAGGAATACAGCTGTACTGGACATAGTTAGACAGATTTATTTTGGAATCAACAATGCTGATTAACACTTTATTGGTATTGCTGATACGTGTCTATGAAATCTAAACACAATATCTGCTCATGATGTGGGCTACTTCACCCATATACCTTTTGTTCCTGGAGTGGGAGAAAATGAGAGCATTATGTGACTGATTATGGCCTGGAGACAACTTTGAATGATACTATGAGTTGAACAGTACATGTTATAGGACATTTGTTTTGCATTCTACAACTATTATAGTATAATAATTGACTGCAGTGATAGTAGAACTTGCATGCATGGAATACAACTGTACTGCATATATTACAATAGACGTATTTAGGACTCAACAGTACTGGTTAACACTTTATTAGTATTGCTGATAAATTTCTGTGAAGTCCACACAATACCTGCCCATAGAATGGGCTACCTCACCCATATACCTTTTTTACCTGAAGTAGGAGGAACAGAGAACATTATGTGACTGATACTGGCATGGAGACAGCCTTGGACTGTACTATGAATTAAGCAATACAGTTTTCAGGCCATTAGTTTTTTCATTCCACAGCTATTAGACTGTTACACTTGACTGCAGCAACTTTACCATAGAAAAGCAATGCATACAGCTCTGCTGCAATGGTTATGACAACACAATCTTGCTGTACACCATTTTGCTTACTGTTATTGGTATCATTTATTGTTTATTGCAATACAGTTGTTATTGTTCATTTATTGCACTACAGCTCTAATTGCCCATGTATTGCACTACAGGTCTACTTGACTATTTATTGCATTACAAATTTTCTTGTGTCTACTTTATTGCAGCAAATGTTTAACTCTTTTTTGCTTATTGCACTACAGTTAGCATAACAAAGCCGTACTTACCACACTCACAGCACAACCTGGCCAGGCACCTGGTATGGGGCTCTACATTGCAAGCACTCTCAGCTGCAGCTGTTGGGAGAGAAGCACACCATTATGCATACCAGTTTTCCAGGCATTCAGCTTGCAAATTGGTAAAACAGTGGAAAACATACTTACATATTTGTGGGGTATGCCCAGCTCTGGTTTCTTGGATCCAGGTGTCCAAGGTTCCTTTCTTTCCTCTCTTCAGGTCATCCTAACACTGGTGAATTCCCTAGCCAACTTGTCCTAGGCCTCTGCCTTACATTCCTAACCTAGGAAACCAGCTTGCATCAGCCTGGGTTCATGGTTCTTTACCAGGAGCCCAACAAAGACCCTGGACTACTGAAAATCCCATATCTGCACCTGAAAGTGTGCATCTTCACCAGCACCTCCTGCCATATCAACAGTTGATTAGACTTCAAAGAATGGTGCAGAATTCCTGCTAATTGCACTTAATTTAGGCTGTTTTCCCACCCTTACACATCATTGAGCAACTTTCAAAAAAGCAGCATGTTGCTTAGCAGCGCGCAAACCAGCTAAGTGGAGCTAAGCAGCAAGAAAACACATACAACCGTGGTTTGAGCGAAGCTTAGCACCAAGCAAACTGTAGTGCCATTAGCATGTTTAAGCAGTGCTTAGCACCTCACAGCAATGCTATATTTAACATATTTTTATTAAATTAAACAAAAATAGTAAATTAATTTACAGACATTTTATGACTACTATGGACTCAAACTCAGGACCAATTACACATTAAGCCATAATTCTACCCATTTAGCTGCTTGAATAGAATGAAAACTAGTATACCTTCACATATACTATGAGGCTACCTGTTAGTATTGCTGAGCACCATTTCACACCACGCAAACAGGCTTGAACAGACCTATAACTAAATAATTAATTACATCCAGTTTCTATTTTTAAATGTTTGGCAGGTGTCGGCTACATATGTATAAGTGCCGCTTGGCTCTGCTGCACTCCTTACCATGCAAACGGTAATTAAAAAAAACAACAAAAAAAAAAGAATAAATAAAAAAATGGAAATGTGATAACTAATTACATCCAGTTTCTATTTTTACATGTGTAGCAGGTGTCAGCTGTCTATATGTGAGCACAGTTTGGTATTGCTGTGCTCTGCGCCACACAAACATACAGACAGGAGAAAAATTAATGACAATAAAATATTACACATTTACAAGAATTCACAGCATGAATTATTGGGTAAAATAAAAAAAGATACCTTATTGTTTATGTGAATAAGTTTTAAATGTTATGAAGATTAAATAATTAATAATACATAGGAAATACTGGAATATGTGGTAATAAAGTATTTTAGTACATATTACAGAAAGGAAAATACCTTAAATTAGTTAAGTCATTAATGTTTCTGACTGCCTTGCAAGGCAACAGAAATACCTATTAAAATCTTTTCTACCTTCCCGGGTTTCTTTTCTCCCTATCTTTTTTACTTCTCATTTAATTTTTATATCATTTAATAACCCATTGTAAATCATTTTGTGGAATGTGGACCTATTATTTATGTGGATATTTGGGACATATTTTAATATGTTTTAGAGCTCTTATGTATCCATACTGCATTGGGTAATATTAGCTAAGTTTACACACATTTAAAACGTAAAGTCCAAGTGTTCAAAGCAGGCCCACACTAAAAATATGAATACGATCCTTTATTGACAGAGTAGATTAAGCACTTTTGTCTGCTTATAGCCAAACACTTCATCAGAATCTACTGTTCAAATTACATCCAGACGTTTAAATGGTAAAAAACACACACCACCTGATCAAATGACAATTAACCTTTTAAAGGACCATACACAAAAAAATTAATACATTGCTGTAAAAAATGCTCAGTGTAACAAACATATATACAATTTAAATTATTAAAACTCAAACCCCATTGCTGACAAAGTGTTCCATTCATTATATTCTAAACATTATAAGATTTATGTCTAATGACGATTGCAGCATCAGTAGTGTTTTGAAACTTATATCTTATAATGTTTAGAATACAATGAATGGAACACTTTGTCAACAATGGAGTTTGGGTTTTAGTAATTTTAAATTGTATATAGGTTTGTTACACTGAGCATTTTTTACAGCAATGTATTAATTTTTTAGTGTATGGTCCTTTAAAAGATTAATTGTAATTTGATCAGGTGGTGTGTGTTTTTTACCATTTAAATGTGTGGATGTAATTTGGGCAGTAGATTCTGATGAAGTCTTTGGCTATAAGCAGATGAAAGTGCTTAATCTACTCTGTCAGTAAAGGACTGTATTCATATTTTTAGTGTGGACCTGCTTTGAACACTTGGACTTTACGTTTTAATTGTGGTTTCAGTGTTGGTTCTTGGTTAAGTTTACACACACCTGCTATCAAATACTTTTTCCATTTAAGGAAAACTGATACAAACTTTATTTAAATTTTCACTGAAAGTAGAACACATCAACATTGCAGCAATGTTTTACACTGCTACACAATGTATACAATGTTAGTGAGCTGAAATATGTTTTCCTTTACGTATGCCTGTTTGGAGTTTTGTTGGTTACATTGACAAGGAACTTTGAATCCTGTCTTAGTTGTATTTATGCATTCTGGCAAATTGTTTTACTTTTAAGATTGTTTTGGAAGACAAAGGTGATTATTCCAGTGCCGAAACATTTATGATACTGTTTTAACTTTAACATTACATCTGACGCTATTAGTATATGCTATTAATTGTATATTATTTATGTCTACAAAGTTACATGTGTATGTATGTATTTGTGTGTGTGTATATATATATATATATATATATATATATATATATATATATATATACATATAGGGTCTATATTGGATAAATGAAAGGTTACCTTACCAAACACTGACATTATCGAAAATCCCAGAACTCGAAACTGCAATTGTGGGAGGCTGCACCCCCCACCACCCACGGCTAAATATATATTCCAACTCCGAGATCACACTACAGTGAGGAAAGGGCAAATATTCCCATCTTCACTGTACAGCGATCTCACAATTCCGGTTTCGGGTTCCAGGATTTTCGCTCATGTTAGTATTCGGTAAGATAGATCATATATATGTATATATATATATATATATATATATATATATATATATATATATATATATATATATATATATATATATATATATATCTATCTATATGGGTCTACTATGGTTGATTGAAAACTCACTTGACTGAAAATGAAATTACTAGGACCACTTCACTGAAAGCTCACTTCACTGAAAACTAATTTATTTGAAACTCATTTCATTGAAAGTCATTAATGGCCTTTTCCCCACTGTAGTGTGACCCTGGAGTTAGTTTATAAAGTAAGGGGGGGTGTGAGAGGCACAGCCCCCCAGATTGGTGGGTGTGGGGGGCATATCCCCCCACATATTATAAACATTGTAAACTATACGCAGTGATACTTACAAGTGCAATAAAGAACTGTTTCCAAAAGAGAATATATAACCAAGATATGTAGGGGGCTTCACCCCCCACTCTCCCCATTGTGGGGGGGGCTGTGCACCCCCCCTTACTTTATATACTAACTCCAGGGTCACACTACAGTGGGGAAAAGCGATTTATGACTTTCAACGAAATGAGTTTCAGTCAAGTGAGTTTTCAGTGAAGTGAGCTTTCAGTGAAGTGGTCCTAGTAATTTCATTTTCAATCAAGTGAGTTGTCAATCAACAGTAGTAGACCTATATATATATATATATATATATATATATATATATATATATATATATATATATATATATATATATATATATATATATATATATATATATATATATATATATATAATTTATGTATATGTGTGTATATGTTTTTTTAGTGCTGGTTAATAAGCAATCAAACTATTATTATTATTATTTGAAGTATCAAAAAAGACACAGACAGAAACTACAGAGGCTTATTAATATTTAATATGTACATATGAGTACTGGCTTTATCTTAGGCTATATAACAAGAAAGTACATTGTTCTCTTTCATACAGCTTCTACTTTTTAAGTTTTATTATAATTACAGTTGTAAGCAGAAGCAAATCATACAGAATGTTTATGAAATAATATGAAAGTAGACAATGTTACTATATTGTCATGTTAACTATGAAGATGAGGGATACATTAAACAGTATGCAGAAATAATGGTATACACTAATGAGAAATGTGCTATTCATAAAATACACAGAATGTATGGATTGTAACCAGTAATATCACTTTCATATCTCTTCAGTTTTTATCTATGAAGATAATATTTTAAAATATGATTATCTGTGCGTTTGGGTTTACAACTTATTTTTGGGAATTTAAAGTTTCATAATATTATGGTATTAAAATGTTTTATTCCAATTCTAGATTGTCATATGTATACATATCATTTTCATTTTAATTTAGTCCTCTTCTTTCTTCATTTATTTAGATTTAAAAGTACAGAGTTGATAATCTAGAGGGAGGAAAGGATATAGTTGAAGTAATGTACATTGTTAGAGGGAAGCATAGGTTTTAGGATTAGTTAAGTAATATTGAATTATGGGGGAGGGGTAAGTATCTATACTTTAACTATACCTACATTACTTTGTAAAGCTATAACTTATGGAACTTGTATATTAAGTTAACTAATCATATTGATCTGTTAATATAATACTCAATACTTATGACAAATAGGTGAACATAATAAGTTTTAGTTAAAATGGTGCTGTTATAGTTTATACTGATTTCTTTTAAATATACACTATAACTAAGAGAAGAAAATATTATATATTATTATATCAACTGAATATAAATAATTCTAAAATGTACTATTTGATATACATTTTAATATTTTGAGCATTAATTATATAATATATACTAATAAGAAAATAGTTTGTTTAAGATTGGTATGTTATTTATTACATTTCAGACTTATTCACTAATCTGTGTAAAGTTTTAAGGAGAGAACGGGGGGATGCTGTCATCATTGTATGCGTACTTGACTTGCTGCACCTTCATTCAGCTTTCATTCCTGCTGCTATATGACTAATGCTATGATGATACATGATGTCTTGTCCCTTTTGAATCTGCTCTGTGTCTTGTGTGCTGTGTTTTTTGATGCTTTGCTGCCTGAACATCCTCATTCTCCCCATGTATTTAAATGGTGCACAGCATTTTGATAAGTTACTATGCATACTGCTCTGCTTCATTATTGTTTGTCATCATGTACCTTACTCTGCCATGAACAGCTCTCTTTTGTTTTATTCAGAGGACATGAATGGATTTCAGCTTTGATGGAAAAGTTGAATACAGAGCACAACCGCCTTACTGATTCCATTTGTAAATGTATGAATGTGCTGACCCAGCAACCTTGCTCATGTATGACACAAGTGAAAAATATGTCATCATCATCAGCAGCTCCCCCGTCTCCATTTCTACAAGGGTTATGGTACTACAACAACTGTCACTACCTCTTTAAGTTCAGTTCCACTCTTCTACCTAGTTTGGCAGTCATGCCTGACTGTCTCAGGTCTTCTGTCATGCAGTCCATCTACCCCTTAACTGGACAGCCTCATCTCCTCTTGCCTTTTTCCTGTCTGTCTCAAATCTTCTTTACAGATTATCTTCTGCTTTTCTGCATGTGACCAAACCACTGTAGTCTGTATTCCTTGACCTTCTCTGAAAATGTGGCTACTTTAGCATCTTTTCTCATAACCTCATTTCTTCATTTGTTCTGTAGTTTACACCCTACTTTGTCTCTGGCACTTCATCTCCATCACTTGAAGCTTGCTTGAATGCTTTGACTTCACTGACCATGTTTCTGTATCACACAGAAGTATTGGTCTTGCCAATATTTTACACACATCTTACTTTTCGGCTTCTTTGGAATTCTTCTGTCACACACTATTATTTATTTATTTGTTAACTGAGTAGGTGGGTTGGTCCAAGGACACTTTTCAGTCATGACCAGGGCCAAACAGGCAAATACAAAAACATAAAACAAAAACATGTGGAAGGTAACATAAATAGAATTTGTGGATTCAAAAATAACATCACATTTACTAATACTGCACTCATCAGTTTCGCCAACACTGTAAATCTCCTAAAAAATGAAGGTCATTTTGTCTCATCTGTCTTCCTCAATATGTTCAAAGCTTTTGATACAGTATCTCATCAAATACTGCTTAAGAAACTAGCAACTTATAACCTCAGTGTAACAGCCCTGTCTTGGTTTCATAGCTATCTTTCAAACAGCAATTTACTAGATGGGAAAACAAACAGTCCCCCTTCCTACCCATCTCTATGGGAATTACCCAAGGCTCCAGCACTGGACCACTCCTCTTTATTATATTCACTAATTAGCTCAGGTTCCCCGCTCAACTAGCCACCATCGTTCAATATGCTGATGACACCTCTCTTATCTGCCCTGCTCCCTCTCCCCAAGAACTACAAGAAAAAACACAAAAATCTCTCCAAGATGTAAAAAACTCACCAACCTTCAACTTATTCTCAATGCTAATAAAACTAAATTTATGGTCTTTTGCAATCAAAGAACAAAAAGTAACCAAACCTCTTTTACTATCTACTCCTACAGTGGTACAAAAATATAACCAGTTAATCAAACTGAACTTCTAGGTGTAACAATAGATGAATGTCTAAAATTTGACATACACATACTGTATCACTAACAATCAAAAAGTTCACATCAGACTGGGCTCACTCTATAGAGCCAAACCTTTCCTGACTAATTATGCCAGACTTTCCACTGGCATATCCCTACTTTCCACCCTTCTTTATTGTTCACAAATCTTCACCAACCTGTGCAAGACTGACCTAAACAACCTTGAGAGCTGTTATAACAAAATAGCCAAGTTAGATGTAAACCAGCCCCATAAATCACACCACTGTACCTCACTTCACCAACTGAAATGGCTTGAACTACCCAACCTACTAACTCTAAACCAACTCACCACAGCACATAATATCATCCACAAACCTGACCACTGCCCAGTTCTCTTCAACCTAGTTGAACCAAACACTAACCCCAGGTGCCTGAGATCTTCTGATAAACTACTCCTTAAGGTAAAAAAAAATCCCAAAACTACTATAGTGACTGTTTTTATGCTAATAAAATATCCTAAGTCCTAGAACCTACTGCCCCAGCGAATACTTAAAAATCCTGACAATTATAAATTTAAACCACTCTTAAAAGAACACATTATGAACCACTGGCTATGCTCCTGCACCCACCCAGGCTAAATCTTCCACCTGAGTAACTTCTACTCTAACATTCCAACTGTTCCAACTTTATACTTCTCTTTTCCTCCATATTATATCAACCATTTGAGAACTATCATAATGTAACATCCCAACATGGGAGATAGATGCTCCACACCAGTGGTCACCCCCTCATTGGTCAGATCTGACCATAAGCAAATCACCCTTGACATCCACATCCCACCCCCACTGTCCAGTAAGGAAATCTCCTTAAAAAACTTCTCCAAAGCCAACTTCATGCTACTGAATTCAGAAGTGACAAACTTCACAACACCCATGCAGATGGGATATGGAAGTTTGACTGCAGAATCCTACACTAAGGCACTGTATGAGCACATCGACTCGTGCATGAATCGTGCCATCCCAAATAGAACCAAGATGCTCTTCTCCAAAAAAGGAAGCCAATCTGGTGGTCCCCTGCTATAAACAAACTATACAACAGAAGGGAGAAACTGTTGCAGAAAAGAGGAAAATCCCAGGATGCAAAAAACTCCCTCACCAGCCTCAGTAAAAAGCTGAGATCCCTCATAAAATCCTCAAAAGCTAGTTATGAAAATAAAATTGCCAAATATTCCAAAGACAACTGCAAGGCATTCTATAGTTATGTCAAGAATCTAAATGGCAATGCTCAGATCTGCTCTGAGCTACAACAGAATGGCATTAAATATACTGATCCCAAAGATATTGCCAATATCCTGGCAGATCGATTTAGTGCCAACTTCACTCCCCTCTCACCCACTAAAGGGCCCATCTCAATACCAAATGATTGCCAAATTCCGATAATCACAGCCACACAGGTAGAAACAGCGCTCTCCAAAGCTAAGAATACAGCATCCATGGGACCAGATGACATCCCAGGCTGTGTACTACATGAACTACAAAATGAACTGGCACCCCACCTAAGTGTCATGTTTAATCATAGCCTCACCTCAGGCTTCGTGTCCACTGAGTGGCGCACAGCTACAGTTATCCCACTCCACAAGGGAGGATCCACCTTGGATCCCGGGAACTACTGTCCCATCAGTCTGACAAGCCTGATCTGCAAGGGCATGGAACGCATTATCATGGAACTTAGAAACAAAGACATTGGCAACCTCCAGACACTGGACCCCACCCAGTTTGGGTTTGTAAAGGGCCGATCTTGTCTCCTGAATCTGATTGACTTCTTCAAATCGGTGGTCTCCAGAGCTGTGGACGAGGGTAAGGAGATCCACACAGCCTATCTAGACCTCGCCAAGGCCTTCAACACCATCCCCCACTCTGGAATCATAGATAAACTTACTAAGCTGGGCATAAATCCCTACGTCACTCAATGGGTTGCCAACTGGCTTACTGGCAGAACCCAGACTGTAAAAGTAGCCGACTCCAAATCCAGCTCCAGACAAGTGACAAGTGGAGTACCTCAGGTTCAGTCCTGGGACCACTCTTGTTTGGCATCTACTTCTCTGAAGTACAGGCCAACACTAAGGGACTCTGGCTAACAAAGTTTGCAGATGACTGCAAACTGGGAGCCATTATTGAATCCCCAAATGATGTGGATATTCTACAAAAGGGCCTTACAGAAACAGATGCCTGGTGCCAGAGCCATGGGCTCAAGCTTAATGCCAAGAAATGTATAGTCATCCCCTTTGGAAAAATACATGTACCAATGAACTACCACATAGGTGGCAGGGCACTAAACATCGAAAGTGTGATGAGAGACTTAGGGACACAAGTGGACAGTGGTCTCACTTTCGATAACCACATCGCCACAACAGTCAGGAAATCCTTCTACATGGCACACCTCATCGCTAAGGGTTTTTCATCCAGAAAAAAGGAGGTCATTGTCCCACTGTACTCATCCCTCATTAGACCCATTATAGAGTATAATACCCCATTTGGTATGTACCTCAAAAGACATCTGCAACAGCTGGAAAGGCCACAGAAATACCTCACTAAAAGAATCACAGGCCTAAAGCAGATGCCATATGCTGACCATCTAAAAAAATCTCCAGCTATACTCTGTGGCATATCATCTACTCAGAGGCGATCTCTGCTTAACATACAAGGCCATGTCAAACCCTGAACTGTTGGACATGCTCCAATTAAAGAAATCCCAATCCCTCAGAGCCACACGCTCCAGGGATCTAAACCTTATCATCACAATGAACAAAACATGCTGGAGGGATAGGTTCCTGACCCAGAGACTCCCCATACTCTGGAATAGACTGCCCATACATGTCAAGCAGAGCACCTCATTGGCTCTCTTCAAAGGGAACCTTGATGATTGGATGGGAGATAGGAAATTCACCCCGGGGATCATGTCAGTCGCCCTGCTAGACAGGGGCCCAGAGAAGTAAATATTGTGGAAAAAAATTTCCAGGGAATTGTTATGGCTAGGCTTGCATAGGCCTTAGGGACGATAGCCTAGTACCAACCTATGAACTTATGAACCTATAATATTCCTATTCTGTTATTTCTTACCTCTTACCCATTACAAAATATATTAAAAAAAGAAATGAGAAAACAGTTTTATATCTTGTATATTTTTCACATCACCTATCTGGGGTCTATATCACATCGTCGAACTTGTATAAGTTCAAACGATGTAATATTGAACCTAAAAGTCTGAAAAGCAAAAATAGCAAAGCCACAGCACATCGATTTTTTTTCCCAGGGAAAAAATCTGTGGGCCATTTTTGGGGCTTTACTATTTCCTCCACTGTGGTGCGATCTCGTAGTTCGTATATTTAAGTAGGGGTGTGTGGGGGGCACAGCCCCTCATATTAGGGGGTATGGGGGGTGAAGCCCCCCACTTTAGTTTTAGTTTAAGGTTTTTTTTTTTGTTAGGTAACAGCATTTTTTTTTCCTGGGAAAACATCGTTGTTCTGTGTGTTCGTTATTGTATGGTTTCGGACTTTTGGGTTCAACATTACATTGTTCAATGTTATACAAGTTCGACAATGTGATATAGACCACCATCTGTACTCAGATATTATATTTTACCTATTTTACTTGTACATTTTTACTTCACTTATCTGCACTCTTTAAATTGTATCTTACCTCTTTCATGTATGTAATTTGCCTGTCTTTTTCATTGCCATTTTTTTTTTGTCATCCACTTGTGTTGGAGCTTTTCTCCCTGGATCTCCCCTGAAAATGGACCCCTGGCCCAGTCAGACACTACTTCATAAACAAATGTAAATAAATATATATATATATATATATATATATATATATATATATATATATATATATATATATATCCCCTTTTCTTTATTCACAAAATAAATAAAACAATGTCAAGGATTGTTTTTCTTCTTTTTATGTAAACAAGCTTAGTTTTACTTCTTTACATATGTTTGCTAGCAAAACATGAAATGACAATATGCTCAACTATAACATAAATAGGAATCAGAAAATCAACGAGCAGTCTACTTATGTAAGGTAACAGAATTCTTTTTTTCTGTCTTATGCCTGTTTTATTTACAGATAATTAAGAATCATGTTTAATAAGTTATGACAAAATAGTATTAGTTTCCCTTAAATGAAGCATACAGCATTTATACCAGTATATGATCTGAAGGGCTGTATGCAGAATTGCTTACTCAGGAACTAATGCATACTTTATATTTGAAGTAGAAAATAGCTGTAGGTTCATTGGTTCATAGGTTCATAGGAAGGTACTAGGCTATTGGCCCTAGGGCCTATATAAGCTTAGCCAAAAAGGTACCCTGGCTTTTGCCACCCAAGAAAATGATTTACCTGTGCTCCTGTCGAGCAGAGCCACAGAAGTGATCCCCGGGGTGAATTTCCTATTTCCCATCCAATCATCAAGATTTTTCTTGAAGAGTGCTAACGAGGAGCTTTGTTTGATATAGGTTCATAGGTAGGTAGTGTAAGACATAGATGAATTTAAAGTTGTTTAATTCATATAAACTGCAGCTACCTACTAAAGGGAAGCATACAATATGACATCTCATACTTTCTCGTTATAAAAAGGAAAAGGCATTGACAGTGTTAAATTAATTACAATCCGGGGTAGAACACATGGACACCAGTGCAACATGAACTAGATTTATTAAAAGTTTTAGCGCTTTCATCAGGATATAACATAGACTTCTTCAGAAACAAATTTACAAAGACCAATCCCGCTTTTAAATATCCTTCCTAAAAATCATCACATTACTAGGGCGACCAATAATTGAAACAATGTGATTTTAAGTTGAATTGAAACAATCCAATTGAACTTAAAATCACAAACATTAAGCAACAATCATGTGGTCTTGTGATGATTTTTAGGAGGCATATTTAAAAGAGGAATTGGTCTTTGTAAATTTGTTTTTGAGGAAGTATGTTACATCCTGACAAAAGTGCTAAAACTTTTAATAAATCTAGTTCACGTTGCACTGGTGTCTGTGTGTTCCAGCCCAGATTCTAATTTATGTGTTTTGGTTATCTTGTTTGTGAAGTGTTAAATTAAAACTGCTGCTTAAATTGTGTACTAGAAGAAATGACAGATAAACATCTTCATCTAAGTGTGGAAGCAACTCAATATAATCATTAACAACAGCTGTTTTACTAAAACTAATAGTAAAACTTAAAAACTGCCTGTCTTCCTAATGCATAGATTTAGATAATATGTTACTGTTCTATTTAATAGAATGAGTTATGATGCCCTGGATTGGGGGATGGGGGTGGTTGCAGTTGTTATGGATGTGTGTTTTGATGTTTAACAATGGAGAGATTGTGAGGTTTTAAATGGCTTTAAAATAGTCTCTATCAATAGATGAAATTTTCAGGTTCAATATGAAAGATATGGAAATTGTTGTGACTGATGGGTTGTCCCTATGTGAGGTGCTTCTGTAGTAGTTAGATATGAAGCCCCACTCTCCATAGCTTGAGCTTTTTTGCTTGATTTAGAACACATGAAGCTATCTCTAGTAAACAGCTAGAGTTCGGATGGAATTCCCACTTAAATGAGAAACCAGAGCTGTTCATGTTCAGAGACTCTGACTGACAGGTAGCTTTAGAAGGTTATTTTTTAATTTTTATCTATTTATTGGAGGGTGCAGTGGTGCAGCGGTAGCGTTGTCACCTCACAGCAAGTGGTTTTCCAGTTCAGTTCTTGGCTGGGGTTCGTCTGTGCGGAGTCTGCATGTCCTCCCTGCATTTGTGTGGGTTTCCTCCCATGTTACAAAGACATGCATCTGGAGCATTTCTCCCTAGGCCTCCACTGAAAATTGGCTTTGTTCCAAGTCAGACCTTCCCGGTAAACAAATGTTAAAGAAAACAAAACAAAACAAAAAAAAAAATATATATATATATATATATATATATATATATATATATATATATATATTGTTTAGAGCTTCATTATTAGAGGCTTGATATATACGATATGAATATGTTGTCAATACACTTGAAAGTCTCATACATAAATCAAAAGAAGCAATAAACTGTATACTTGACAGAAATAACATAGGAGGCTTTAATTTACAGTAATAAACCACTGAATATAAACAAATAATGAAATATTATTTAAACATTGTAGAACAACTATTCATTTACTTTAATATAATCTTACAAAGAGGGAATAGAAGGGTCTGAAAGTGCATTGTTCTTATGGTGGAATACAGCACGATACATTTTAAATTGTTGTATAGCAGTCTTTCATATTTTATATTATTAGTTGATGAATTTCAAAACTATCTATAGATAAGGAACAATAATAAGAGATGCAAGCATATCTTACTTTAACACATTAATGAATACATGAAACAGGAGAATGTATATGTTAAATAAGTTAAGATGTGAAATAATTGTTCTACTATTACATATTAACAATGCTTTAAAGGTTACAGGTTCATCTTTATTTTACTGCTAATGACATCATATTTGATTGTAGTAGAGTAGACTGCTTATTTGGATGGAAGTGTTTGCTTGGATTGTTAGACTATTTAAGCAAGGAGTGTTTGACTTCATGGGGGGTAAGAGGAATTTTAAAAGCAAATGTTTAATGATAATTATATTTTTTAGCTTTTTTGAGTGTCCACAATAGAAATTATTTTATGTCTAATCAAACCTTCAAAGGTTAATGTTCACATGATGATTACTAAGCAGTTCTTTACTAATAGAGTGTCATTATCTATGAGAAGTACATGCATACTTTTTATCAGTAGGACAGATGGCATTTATTAACTGTATTATATAACATGCTAGGCTTAAAATGGCTTGCAGGGGCAGTTAGCCTAGTACTAATCTATGAACCTATGAACCTATGAACCTAAATGTCAATGGATTAATTTATGGATGCAAGAGGGGTAGCTTAAACAGATATTTGAACTTGTTTAATCCTCAAGTTATTTTTTTTTACAGGAAACACACTTATTAACTGGTGACAAAGATGGGCTAAATACTAAAAACTACACTATATTACCAGTTCACAATATAGTAAAAAAAAGGGGGGGTTGCTAGATTATGGAGAAATTCACTGCCTATGCCTACAGTTATAGAAGCATATCAAGATGAGAAAGGTATGCTTTGTACTGTAAACATAAAGTGTAACAAGAGGATATTAACTCTTATTAACTTGTATTGGATTCCTGGAATAGGAATTAAAACAGTTGACCAACATTTAGAACAAGTAATTCGAAACTCAAAAGGCAATATCATTCCAGCAGGAGATTTTAATTGTATATTGTCACCAAGTGATACTAACAGAATAGGTAAAAGGAGAACACAGGCATCTGCAAAGGCATTGTTAAAATTTACTGAATTGTTTCATCTTAGAGATGTATAAATTAATTTTCAGAACAAAATTCATTATTTTTTATCGATTATGGCCATAGACATGGAACGCAGTCCGGAATTTACAGAGTTTATGTCTCTAAAGACCTGAATGATACACTAGGCAAAGTTAAGAGAGTAATGTCTCTGCTTTCAGATCACAAGCAATTACTTTTGAGCTGTTTTTGAAATCTAATAATAATGCTAAGTATTTAAGGACCTTTTTTATTATTATTTATTTATTTAACATTTGTTTACCGGGAAAGTACGACATGGAACAAAGCCAATTTTCAGATGAGGCCCAGGGAGAAATGCTCTAGATGCATGTCTTTGTAATGTAAAGAAAGATAAAAATGTAATAAAATATAAAGAAATTATTTCCTTTATAGAAATGAATAATATAGAATATCCTTCAGAAATTTATTTGTGAGATGCACTAAAAGCATATCTTTTTGGTAGAGTCACTAATTCATTGTCAAATAAAGAAAGCAATGGAACAAAGAATTACATGAAATACAAGAAAAACTTGATAAATTAAAATTATAATATCAGACAAATAAAAATAATAATACAGAAGAGGTTAATAAGCTAAACAACAAATACTTTGGAATCTTAAGCCACAAAACTAAAATCAACCTTAGAAGTTTAAGATGATTAAGTTCTCTATTAACTCAAAATCTATGTGCAAATTAGCCACAAAAACAAAATTACTCAGTAAGTCCAATCACATAAAAGAGAGCTACTCACATAGGAAGAAAGGAAAATTAACAGAAATAGAAGATATTCTAAAGGAATAATAGATCCAGAAGAAATAATTAAAATATTTGTAAAAAAAAATAAATAAAAACTAAACTATCTGATGATCAAATGAAACCTAATAAGGCACCAGGTAATGATGGGATTATATCTGAACTTTACAAGTTGTTACCCAAAGAAGCCCTAGACTTACTATACAAAGTTTTTACTATAGTCAAGGACGTAACTAAAGTTCCTCCATCCTGGAAATATACCCTTATCTCTCCAATTTTAAAAACTGACAAAGATCCTACTGAATGCTCTTCATACAGGCTGATTTCACTTTTAAATATAGATTATAAATTGTTTGTGGCAATTCATGCTAATAGATTAAAATATATTCTACCCTCCATGAATGATGAAGATCATACTGGCTTTATCTTAAAGAGAAATGTTTATAACATTAAAATAATAATCACAATATTTGAGTGCAAATAAAAGAAAAGAGATCATTAATGAGTCTTAATATTAATAGTGCTTTTGACTCAGTAAACTGGGAATATCTCTTGCTGGTTTTAAAAGAATATGACTTCTCAAGTAATTTTACAGCTCTTATTAATTTTCTTTATAATGATTGTTTTGCTTATGTTAAAATAGGTACTTTTACGTCTGATTCTATACAATTTTTGAAAGGAACCAAGCAACGAGTTCCTCTTTCACGTATGCTTTTTTACCCCAATTATGGAAACATTTGCTGATTTTCTCAGATAAAATATAGATATAGATATAAAAGGTATTACATAAATGATAATTTAAACTCTAAAATTCAACTGTTTGCTGATGACATCCTAATGACATTAAATGACAATGATAATTCTCCCTCTGCAGATTTCTTAGAAATGGATGTAGTTCAAAGAAAATTGGGTTTAACATTTAACAATGACAAAACAAAATCCTATGTATAAATACAAATAGGAATAGAATAAAAAATAAATTAATTAAATATATTGTCAAAGAGAAAAAAATAATTATTTAGGAATAATTATAACAGATAACATTAAAGATATAATAAATCATAATTATACTAACACTATAAACAATATAAAGAATCTAATAGACAAATGGAATACAATTTTCTTCACAATAGAAGAGAGGTTATCTATAATCAAAATGATTATCTTACCAAAAATCTTATATATTATACAATCACTCCCCCAGATTCTCAAAAGCTTGCATGGCGTGCATGATTAGTGTAAGAGGAAATTTTGCCAATATGGCGGCCGAGCGATCCACGTACATGCTCGTTTGACGTGCGTGAGCGCTCTAGCACTAGTGCTGCACATTCCCAGCCCCCGTATGCAAATTACCCCATTTGCAGGTGAAAACCATGCAAATGATGTAAATCTGCCATCCAAGAAGCAGGAATCAGGGCATGCAGGACTAGCGTAATATGTAGAAATCTACTCGGTTAGTAACCAAGTGCGGTACTGCAAAATCCAAAACGGAGCTATGACAGCTCTAAATAAAGGCTGCATATCATTGAGGAAGCATGCCAATGGCCAAGTAGAAGGCCATTGGCATTGCAAACAATGCAAAATGTGCAAAATACAACTTTTATGATATGTCCGCCGATCACGGCCATTGAAGCATAGGGCAGCGGTGCACAAACGGGATTGATGGGGAAATAAGAAAATAAACCTAAAAAAAGCAGCCTAACTAAAATCAGTATTCTGCCATGCAAGTCAATGGCAGGCAAAAGGCAACCTGGCCAGTGAATAGTGGTTGCTAAGGGGGGAGGCACAGTGTGACACATGTAACTATGCATTAGCAGGCAATCCTATGCAGATGAGGGGAAGGATAGTGAATCCTGGTTTTCCTCAGCATGTGAGGCAGGTCCCAGCAGTGTAAGACTATGAATAGCTGAGTGCAAGACTAGGAGGTAGGGAACATTATGGGTGGGTGTGTCATGCATACTGTCAGTGGATTGGAGCCCTGTGGCTCAGGGTTGCATCCAGCTTAGCACAGCAAAGCCAGGGGGTGTGTCTAAATCTGCCCAGCATGTATGGCAAAGTGTAAGCGGGTGTGCGCGCCATGCAACGAGATCTACAAGAAGATAAAGGAAGTGAACCCAGGAAATAGCAGCAGTGTGCACATTGGAGTACACTGATTGTGTGGTGCACCCCTGGGATGAAACAGAAGGGCAATGGGAAGGGAAAGCAACAGTAGGAAGTTAATCAAGGGGTACTAGGTTCGCTGCCAGGTGAAAAGTATCGGAACCAGCTAATTACACAGGCAGCAGAACAGCCCAGCCCAGAATGCCACTATAAACTATGCAAACACCTACCCCTCCGGTTTTTCCCACACCCGACACCACCGGTGTAAACAAGCAGGGAACTTTTAACACTCACAACAGCAAAATGTTAAGGGCTGAATAGCTATCATACAACTTGTGGAAGAGGCTGAGGGTGGTGAGGATGGGAATGCTGCCAGCCAACCCACAGTGAGGAGATGGAGAAGAGTGTACAGACCCAGGGTAAACTACCAAGGGTTACATGAGCTGGAGATAGTGGAGCACTATAGGGTGGCTAGGGACCTCCTACAGCAAATTGTTGAGCTGTGCTGGCCATGTCTGACACACAGAACTAACAGAGGGGAACCCATCCCAGTGGAAACGAAGGTATGTGTAGGCCTAAGAATACTAGCTACAGGTACCTTCCAAAGGCCAACTGGGGATATAATAGGGATCTCGGTTCCCTATTACAAGAGCAAAAGTCTGTTTAAGTGAATCCATAAACATCGACACGTATTGCGTGAACCGGCATTACAGCAAACATTCAAAACCACGAATTTGGAAATGTCAAATTACCATGGTTCACCTGTCTGTGGTATAGCTCTATAAGGAAAGTGTGCGATAGTTATGGACCTTAGGGTTAGGGTGCGGGTTAAGGTAAGTGCATAGATAGTTAATGTATGTAAGATTTAGTGTAGGGTTAGGAGTAGGGTTTTGGTAAATGTATGTATGTGGATTATTTATTTTGTTTGTATTTATTTTTATAGGGGAAGTGTGCAGTAGTTATGGACCTTAGGGTTAGGGAGGGGTTAAGGATAGTGCATAGATATTTGTGTATGTGGGGTTTAGTGTAGGGTTAGAAGTAGGGTTTTGGTGCTTTACTCTAGGGTTAGAAGTAGGGTTTGGTTAGTGTATGTATGTGGTTTATTTATTTTGTTTGGGTAGGTAGTATGTAGCGGGTGGTGGGGTTGGCTGACTATGACAGTTGGAGATTTAAAATTTTGCGGTTTAGTGCATTCGGTATTCTCACGGTTCGGACAATTCGTGTCGGTGTTTTAATATTCGCTCAAAAGGGGTTTCACTCTGGTAATATAGACTCGGGATCTCACAGGCATCAGCATCCAGGGTACTCCACCAGTTCCTGGATGCCATGGCAGCACATGTCGGTGAGCATATATATTTCCCCCTCACTCATGAGGCGTTGGCTAGCAATATGCGTCTCTTCCAACAAATAGCAGAATACTCTGAGGTAGTGGGTGCAACAGACTGCACACACATATGCATCAAAGCACCACCCGGTGAGCAGGGTAGGGTCTACATCAACTGCAAGGGCTTCCCCTCCATCAACTGCCAGGTCATGTGCGATGCCCAGGGCATAATACTGAACGTGTGTGCTGGCTGCCCTGAAAGTTATCACGATTCCCACATCTGGCATCTGATGCAGCTGTACCAGAAATTTGCCAGTGGGGACATCCCACATGGTCACCTAGTGGGGGATGCTGGATATGGACTAGAGCCGTGGCTGATGACACCCATCAGAAATACACACACACCCAAACAAGAACTCCATAATGATGCACACGCACAAACAAGAATCATAATAGAGCATGTATTTGGGATGCTCAAGTCATGGTTCCGGTGCCTGGACACATCTGGTGGGTCCTTGCAGTACTCACCAACTACATGTACCCAAATCGTCCTTGTATGTGCCATGCTACACAATATGATTCTGCGGAAACAGCTGCAGCAAGAGCAGCAAGGGGCAGGGCCACATAGCCCCCCACCAATGCCAAGGCCTGCACAGGCACAGAGTGACTCGGAGGAGGAACAACCTGAGCCTGCCCCGGTAGGCAGAAGAAGGCATGCCCAGTATGCCCTGGCCCTGGCAAAGAGGCTATCCATAGCACATACTCTGACATGGGAGCGACCCAGGGTATAGCACCCCTCTCTGACTCTCACATACAGTAAAATGGATGCCAAGCATTACACTACCTGTGCGTAACCATGCATAGGCAGTGTACTATGTGCATCCATGCAGGGCTGCCCTGCAGCACCACCCTCAATACTGGGACACCCACAAGATAAGGGACTCACACATGCCAGTCAGGAGGGTGGTCACATACCCAACAACAGTCACAGCCAGCAGGACAGGTGTAGACAAACACAAAGAAATTCCACACTATGGCCTCTGAATGAGGGGTATGGGTAACCCCCACTCAGACCTACACAGACAGGCTACAACAGGCCAGGTAGTGGTATGTCAGTTGTGATGGCTGGGAAGTAAGAAACTAATGTGTATGCAATAAAAAGATAAGAAAGGTAGTACACCGGTATGGCTTAGCCAGCACGATAGATATGACTACTGATTGAAATGGACTACAGGACAACAGGACATACCAGTACAGTCCTAGCAAATGTGTACAACTGTCAGGTGTGCTCCCCCACTGTACATAGAAATATAGTAATAATCAGGTGCCCCCCCCCAAGCCTGTGTAGAAACATAGAAATAGTCAGGTGTTCCCCCCACTATGTAGACATGTTGCAACAGTCAATGCCAAATGATTGTTGGATACCCTGCAGACACAGCATGCTACCTGTCGGTGTACAACACAAAGGTCAGGTGTGCAGTACAAACCACCAGTCATGATCCACGCATGCAAAATATATGGCCTTACTGGGCATGTTCACACACTTAGAGAAATGAAGGTTAATTTCTCAGCCCGGCACTTGCTCAAAACTTATATCAAGCACTTATAAACCCTAGCACTAGACCCTCCTGTACTGTACAGAAGGACAAGTCTCTCTTATCGACCTTACCAGCCATCCAGTAAAACAGTTCACTGTCCCTATCCAGGCATGTCCAAAGGGCAGTTTCAGGTATACTCTCCAGTCTAACTGGTGAATCTGGGCATTTTGAGGCAATGTTACAACTGCCTCATGTACACAGACAATCCCCTCCTCCTACCACCAAACACTAATACATGCAAGAGATGCAGTTATACAGCCAAACTAGAGGCTAAGCTCTCTCAGCCCAAGACTGGATCAGACAGTCAAGAGGAGAAGGGAAATACTTGCAGCACACCACCAGTCTTACATAGACCCATTAAACCAGCACCGGCAAAAAACACACATAAATACACAACAACATACTCGGAGGCTCTAAATAAAAATCTGCAAAACCAACAGAGACATCCAAAGCAAACATCCAAGCAACCTCCACCCCCCAACACAAACCATGAAACACATACTTCACAAAACCAGTGTGCCATGCAATCACAGCCCTTAAGGCAAAATAACATACCCAACATACTAGTAATATTTGACTCTATAGTCAGGCACACTGATGTCCCACTCACTAGGCTGAATAAGGAGAAGGTTACTGTTAGCTGCCTGTCTGGTGCCAGGATCCGCCACATAACACAAGCACTCAGGTCACTCCAGAACAAGTACAAATATGACTCCATCATTGTCCATGTTGGTGTGAATGACCTGAGCTGTACCTCCCTGGACTACATGAAAAGAGACATGGAAGAGCTCTCTGATCATGTAGCCCAGGCCGGTATGACCCTGACCCTGAGCGGCATCCTGCCTTCACCAAGAAAGATACCATGGTATAAAGAAAAAAATTCTTGATTTCAACAATTGGCTAAGTTTCTGGTGTCATTCAAAGGGGATCCAGTATCTGTCTGCCTGGGATGACATGCTCGACAAGCCGCGCTGCTTCGCTAGAGATGGCTTACACCTGTCACCCTTAGGCTTTTGAATACTTGCCAAGGCTCTTGCCACCCCCATAGTGCCTTTTTTAGGCAAGGCTCAAAAGACAAACCCACCACCGTAAATAGCACAAGTAACAAAAAACTGAGGGTATGCTACTCAATGCCAGAAGTCTAAACCTCAAAATACACACACTCGAGGCACTCATCAGTATGGAGAAAATCGATATATGTGCAGTAACAGAAACTTGGTTTAAGGCTCCAGGATCACCCCAGCACTACCAGGCTACAACTCATACCATACATTTTGGCCACAGAACCCAAACCGAAATACAAAAGGCGGGGACGTATCCATAGATTAGTGGCACAACACGATGCTTCAGAGATCATCCACGTGCAACTAACAATGGGCAAAACTGCAATTCAAATTGTAGCATGCTACAGATCACCCACCATGTCCCGGGACTCCCATTCCGCATTTCTGGAAACACTGGGAAACATAAAAGTCCTACCAAACACCCTATTATTAGGTGATTTCAATTACCCAAACATTAACTGGGAGAACTACTCAAGTACTAACTCCCTTGCCCAACTTTTCCTAGAATTTATAAACTCAAATGCCCTGGTTCAGCTGGTCAACACTCCCACCAGAGGTGAAAACATATTGGACCTGGTCATCACCAACATGGGCGACCGGTGTTCCACACCAGAGGTCAACCCCTCGCTGGTTAGATCTGACCATAAACTAATCACTTTGGATGTCCATATTCCATCCCCACCCCCTGGACAAGAAAGCCACCATGAAAAACTTTTCAAAAGCAAACTTCACGTTACTTAAGACCGAGGTGGAAAGTTTCAAACCCCCATGCTGAAAGATAACACTGTCCAAGCTGCAAAATCCTTTACTAATGCAGTCTACGGGCAGCTACAAGAATGCATGGATTGTGCCATCCCAAGCAAAACCAAGACTTACTCCTCCAAGAAAGGGAAACCAGTCTGGTGGACTCCTGCCATAAACAAGCTATACAATAGAAGGAGGAAACTAGTTCAGAAAAGAGTAAAATCCCAAGAAGGGAAGACATCCCTGGTCAGTATCAGCAAGAAACTACGCTCCCTCATAAAATCATCCAAGGCGAGCTTTGAAAGAAAAATTGCCAGGGACTCCAAAGATAAGCACAAGGCATTCTTTAGCTATGTCAAGAATCTAAGTGGCAATGCTCAGATCTACTCAGAGTTAGTGCAGAATGGCACAAAATACACTGAACTGACCGATATCGCCAACATTCTGGCAGACAGGTTCAGTGCAAACTTCAACCCCCTCTCACCCCCAAAAGGGCCCATAACCATACCAGAAGAATATAGAGTCCCTGAAATCACAGACACTCAGGTTAAAACAGCCCTCTCCAAAGCCAAAAACTCAGCATCAATGGGACCGGATGGTGTCTCAGGCTGCATCCTACATGATCTCAAAGATGAACTAACCCCTCACCTAAACACACTGTTCAGACTCAGTCTTTCCAGAGGCTACATACCCATAGAGTGGCATACAGCAATGGTTATTCTGCTCCACAAAGGTGGAGCCACAACAGACCCCAGGAACTATCACCTTATAAGCCTGACTAGCTTGGTCTGCAAGACTATGGAGCACATCATCATGGAACTCATTAACAGAGACATTGGGAACCTCCAAACACTGGACCCTACCCAGTTTGGCTTTGTTAAGGGCAGATCATGCCTCCTAAACCTGGTGGACTTCTTTGAGACAGTTACCAAGGCTATAGATGAGGGAAAGGTGGTACACACAGCCTACCTAGACCTCGCTAAGGCTTTTGACACCATTCCCTATTCTGGTATTATAGACAAGCTCACCAGCCTGAACATAAACCCCTACATCACAAGATGGGCTGCCAACTGGCTCACGGACAGAACCCACATGGTGAGAGTTGCGGGAGCTAGGTCCATTGCTAAACCAGTTACAAGTGGTGTTCCCCAGGGCTCAGTCCTAGGACCGCTCCTGTTTGGCATATTCTTCTCAGAGGTACAGGCAAGCACAGGAGGACTATGGCTGACCAAGTTCGCAGACGACTGCAAACTAGGGGCTATAATTGACTCTCCAGCTGACACAGACATCCTCCAAAAGGGTCTCACTGAGATGGATACCTGGTGTCAAAATCATGGCCTCAAGCTAAATGCCAAAAAGTGCATAGTCATCCCCTTTGGAAAAAACAAAGTACCCACAAACTACCACATAGGTGGTAGTCCCTTAAATACGGAAGACATAATAAGGGATCTGGGGACCCAAGTAGATAGTAATCTCACCTTTGATAATCACATTGCCAAAGTGGTTAGAAAATCCTTCTACGTGGCCAACCTAATCACAAAAGGGTTTGCATCCAGATCAAAAGAGGTCATTGTGCCCTTCTACTCATCACTCATCAGACCCATCTTAGAGTACAACACCCCATTTGGGATGTACCTTACAAGACACCTGCAACAGCTGGAAAGACCACAGAAGTACCTCACCAAGAGGATCAATGGCCTCAAACAGATGCCCCATGCAGCTCGACTGAAGAAATTCCAGTTGTACTCGGTTGCATACCACCTACTCAGAGGTGATCTCTGCCTGACATACAAGGCCATGTCCAACCCAGAATTGATGGACATGCTCCACCTAAAGAAAACCTTATCCCCTCGAGCCACATGCTCTAGGGATATAAACCTCACCACAACAATAAATAGGACATGCTGGAGGGATAGATTCCTGTCCCAGAGACTTCCCATGCTTTGCAGCAAGATCCCAATCTACATTAGGCAGAGCTCCTCGCTAACACTCTTCAAAAGAAACTTTGACAAGTGGATGGGAAAGAGAAAGTTTACCTCGGGGATCACTTCAGTGGCTCTGCTGGACAGAGGCACAGGGAACTAATCTAAGGGGATGGTGAAAGCCAACACATTCTGGCTAGGCTTATAAATGCCTTTGGGCTGATAGCCTATTACCCACCTATGAACCTATGAATGTCAGTCATCAACATACTGAAAGGTCATACTGGGCATGCTCACACACTTAAACACATGAAGGCCATGTATGCAAACACCAGTGGACCAGACACGTCTAGCGGTTGCAATTGTTAGTGCAGACACATGTCAGTATGCACCACTCATGCCTTGCACGCACAGTGGATAGAAATACAGATATATATGTAAGGACAGCACGTAATAATAAGTCAAAGGTAGATGGATATAGATGTGTGGAAGAGGGTGACCATGACAAGGAGCCATCCACGCCTGTCCCACCCAGCAATCAGCCAAAGGGCCCCAAACACATCAGGTGCAGATGTCACACAATGCAGTTACTAGCAACCAGTACCTGTCAGCACCACAGACTATGTGGTCCATGTGCCAGCTGTACAACATGGCTGTACAAGAACATAGTCAGAAAGTTGCCCTATACATGTACCTGTGACATATGACCCCATGTGGCCGCTTGTGGTGTGTCACCCCTACATGAATGGTTTATGGGCCATGCACACACCGGCCACCCCAAAGTGGTACCCTGACAATCCTGCTGGGGTTATCCAATGTGAAATACACCTTTGGGAGAGTTGTAGGCCAGTAATCTCCATGGCGCGTCCCATAACTGTGTACTGCAGTAGTGTGATAGACTAGTTAGGTAGGAGTTCTAATCCCAGATATGGCAACTGTGTGTGTGAGTGTGTGTCACTGTTCATGTGTGTGCCTGTCTCTGACTGTGTAGAGAACAATGCCTTTTAGGCTACTAACACCCCTTACTATTCACGTACCCACCTTTGGCAAGGCTGCTGATGTCATCCACCTAGAAATACTCCCCTGGGGAAGTTGTAGTCCAGTAATCTCTGTAGCGCATGCTGTAACTGCATACTGCTGTAGGGTGATAATGTAGTTAGGTAGGATATCAAACCCCAGACGTGGCAACTGTGCATGTGTGAGTCTGTGTGTGTGTATGTGTGCATGTCTGTCTGTCACTGACTGTGTAGACAGCTATGCTTTTTAGACCACTCACACCCCTTACATTTCACATACCCACCTTTGGCAAGGCTGCTGATGTCATGCACATAGAAATACACCCCTGGGAAGGCTGTAGCCCAGTAAACTCTGTAGCACATTCCATAACTGTGTACCGCTGTAGTGTGATAAACTAGTTAGGTAGGAATTCCAACCCCAAACCTGGCAACTACATGTGTGAGTGTGTGTTTGTGTGCATGTCTGACTGTGTAGAGAGCAATGCTTTTTAGGCTACTCACACCCCTTACAAGTCAAATACCCACCTTTGGCAAGGCTGCTGATGTCAAGCACCTTGAAATACACCTTTGGGATGATCGTAGCCCAGTAATAGCCATAGCATGTCCCGTAACATTGTATGGCCATAGTGTGATTAAGGAGTTAGTTGGGAGTTCTAACTCCCGACCTGCCAACTGTGTGTGTATGCGTGCATGTCTGACTGTGTAGAGTGCAATGCTTTTAGGGTACTCACACCCCTTACATTTCACATACCCACCTTTGGCAAGGGTGCTGATGTCATGCACCTAGAAATACACCCCTGGGAAGGCTGTAGCCCAGTAAACTCTGTAGCGCATCCTGTAACTGTGTACCGCTGTAGTGTGATAAACTAGGTAGGAGTTCCAACCCCATACCTGGCAACTGTGTGAGTGAGTGTGTGTCTGTGTTTGTGTGCATGTCTGACTGTGTAGAGAGCAATGCTTCTTAGGCTACTCGCACCCCTTACAAGTCAAATACCCACCTTTGGCAAGGCTGCTGATGTCATGCACATAGAAATACACCCCTGGGAAGGCTGTAGCCCAGTAAACTCTGTAGCACATTCCATAACTGTGTACCGCTGTAGTGTGATAAACTAGGTTCATAGGTAGGACTAGGCTATTGGCCCAACCCCAAACCTGGCAACTCATGTGTGAGTGTGTGTTTGTGTGGATGTCTGACTGTGTAGAGATCAATGCTTTTTAGGCTACTCACACCCCTTACAAGTCAAATACCCACATTTGGCAAGGCTGCTGATGTCAAGCACCTTGAAATACACCTTTGAGATGATCTCTGGGACAGTAATAGCCATCCAGCATGTCCTGTTTATTGGTGACATTGTATGGCCATAGTGTGATTAAGGAGTTAGTTGGGAGTTCTAACTCCGACCTGCCAACTGTGTGTGTATGTGCATGTCTGACTGTGTAGAGTGCAATCCTCTTTTGAGGTACTCACACCCTTACATTTCACATACCCACCTTTGGCAAGGGTGCTGATGTCATGCACCTAGAAATACACCCTGACTACTGTGACAGGCTGTAGCCCAGTAAAGTCTACTGTCCATCCTGTAACTGCGTACCGCATTCTGTAGTGTGATAAACTAGGTAGGAGTTCCAACCCCATACCTGGCAACTGTGTGAGTGAGTGTGTGTCTGTGTTTGTGTGCATGTCTGACTGTGTAGAGAGCAATGCTTCTTAGGCTACTCGCACCCCTTACAAGTCAAATACCCACCTTTGGCAAGGCTGCTGATGTCACGCACCTTGAAATACACCTTTGGGACAATTATAGTTCAGTAATCTCCATAGCACGTCCCATAACATTGTATGGCCATAGTGTTCATAGGTTCATAGGTTCATAGGTAGGTACTAGGCTATTGGCCCAAGGGCCTATGTACACCTAGCCAACAAGGTTCCCTGGCTTATGCCACCCAAGAAAGTTATTTTCCTGTGCCGCTATTGAGCAGAGACACAGAAGTGATCCCCTGGGTGTATTTCCTATTTCCCATCCACTCATCAAGATTTTCCTTGAAGAGTGCTAATGAAAAACTTTGCTTGACATAGATGGGTAGCCTCTTTCAGAGTATAAGTCTCTGGGACAGGAATCTATCCTTCCAGCATGTCCTGTTTATTGTGGTGACAAGGTTTAGGTCCCTAGAGCATGTAACTTGGAGAGATTGGGATTTCTTTAGGTGTAGCATGTCCAGCAGCTCTGGGTTTGACATAGCTTTATATGTTAAGCAGAGATCACCTCGAAGTAGGCAATATGCTATGGAGTAAAGCTGGAGTTTTTTGAGACGGTCAGTGTAGGGCATTTGTTTGTGACCAGTAATCCTCTTTGTGAGGTACTTCTGTGGCCTTTCCAGCTGCTGCAGATGTCTTGTGAGGTACATTCCAAAAGGGGCGCTGTAGTCTATAATGGGTCTAATGAGTGTCAAGTAGAGGGGAACAATGACCTCTTTTTTCCTGGATGAGAACCGTTTTATGATGAGGTGTGCCATGTAGAAGGACTTCCTGACTACTGTGACAATGTGACTGTCAAAGGAGAGTCTACTGTCCACCTAGGTCCCAAGGTCTCTTATCACACATTCTGTGTTAAGTAAATTGCTGCCTATGTGGTAGTTCATGGGTACAGAGTTTTTACCAAAGGGGATGACACTGCACTTTTTATGTGTGTGATTAAGGAGTTAGTTGGGAGTTCTAACCCCCGACCTGCCAACTGTGTGTGTATGCATGCATGTTTGACTGTGTAGAGAACAATGCTTTTATAGTACTCACACCCCTTACATTTCACATACCCATCTTTGACAAGGCTGCCAATGTCACACACCTAGAAATACACCCCTGGGAAGGCTGTAGCCCAGTAAACTCTGTAGCACATCCTGTAACTGCGTACTGCTGTAGTGTAATAAACTAGTTAGGTAGGAGTTCCAACCCCAAACCTGGCAACTGTGTGTGTGTGAGTGTGTGTCTGTGTTTGTGTGCATGTCTGACTGTGTAGAGAGCAATGCTTTTTAGGCTACTCACATCCCTTACAAGTCAAATACCCACCTTTGGCAAGGGTGCTGATGTCACGCACCTTGAAATACACCTTTGGGATGATTGTAGCCCAGTAATCCCCGTAGTACATCCTGTAATATCATATGGCCATAGTATGATTAAGGAGTTAGTTGGGAGTTCTAACCCCTGACCTGCCAATTGTGTGTGTATGCGTGCATGTTTGACTATGTAGAGAGCAATGTTTTTAGGGTACTCACACCCCTTACATTTCACATACCCAACTTTGGCAAGGCTGCCGATGTCACGTACCTAGAAATACACCTCTGGGAAAGTTGTAGACCAGTAATCACCGTAGTACATCCTGTAATTGCATACTGCTGTAATGTGAATTAGAACCGTGGTAGAGTTCCATCCCCACACATGACAGTTCTGGATGTATTGTATATGTCACTGTCTGTGTAAGAAGCAATGCATTTTAGGCTAGTCTATCACAGTCATTTCAAATGCCCTACTTTGGCAATCCTGCTGATGTCATTGTGAAATACACTTTTGGGCAAAGACTACTCAAGTAATATCTGTGGTGCATACTATAACTGCATAGTACTGTAGTGTAATACACTAGTTCGGTAGGGGTTCTACTCCCAAACATGACGTGAGTGTGTGTTTGTAACCTGTATCCTGTGTAGTGGTGGATGTGACACCTGTGGCCAATGTGGAGTGGGTTTTGCATATTTCTTATATGGTGGCCATACTATATATCACATTGTCCACCATACAAGGATAACACATGTGATATGGCTGAGAGGCCGATGTGCAGAGCCATACCCAGACATGTGACATCAAGGCCAAGCAATGACAGTTAGCAACCCCAGTATTACCCAGAGCACACTCTCAAACCATGTGTCATGCACACACACACACACACACACACACACACACACACACACACACACACACACACACACACACACACACACACACACACACACACACACACACACACCTAGGTAACAACCAATATGTGGGTAGTACACTGCATATTGGCCACTGATAGTAACTATGGAGTGACAGCAGTGGGCCACAGAGGGCATGTCACCCTGTCCATCTGTCCGATATGCACATATGTGCAGACAGTGCACCTCCTCCATGTTCCCCAATGGAAACCTGCACCACCTGTGGTGCCATCACATGTGACCCACAATGGACATACCATGCCTGAAAACATGCCCATATGGACAGATGCCACTGACACCAAGAAATGCTGATAGCATTTACTCCATGTAGGTGCAGGGTAAAGCTGCTGGTCATTATCAGCTCCTGCCACAGGTGGGCAGGACTGGCACATCTGATGATAATCTGTGTTCACAACATGGGCCGGACACCACAGGTACAGTTCCACATGTCACTGTACATGCATCTGGGAGGTGTGCACATCCCAGATGCCATCCATGTCATGGATGAAGGAACACAGACATGGCAAGCGATGCACAGCATTGGCCAAATACAGTAGTCACCCAGGTGACAAGATGGGGATACAATACCTGCCTGTGTGTGCATATGCAGACACTACATCCCTGAGCCACAATGCAGACCATCATGTGGCCTGATGCCAAGGTACACCCATTGCCTAGCCTTGGACAGCCATCTGGCGCAGTTGAACACCACACACCTGTGCAGACATGCACCCATGCATGTCAGTACTGGCACTGTGTGTATTTGTGTGTGTGTCGCATGCTGCAGATGTTCACATCCACACTCCCTACAACCCCCATGGGCATACTGCAACATGCTGTCTGATGTCAGACACCTTCCCATACCCTTTGCCCGTACAGCCCCCGTATGACCTGTGTGGTGCATGGGATACCTGCACAGTGATGTGATGTGGCAATCCCACAACCGATGAGTTGTACACCTGGCCATACCACATGTGTCAATGCGTGTGTGTCCTTGTGAGAGTGTGGCTGTGTTGACGCTGGCACCTGTTCATGCTGACAGGCACGTGTATGTCACCCACCATACAGCTACTGTATCCCTGTTGCAGAAGTCACTCACTATCGCATATATGTTCTGAGTGCTCCACAACAGGTAACCCATGTGGCGCATCCAATAATTGCATTGAACTGTGCTAGCACTACATTGTTGTCAGGGGTTTGATACCCTGTGCTGCTAGGTGTGTGACACAAACATGCTTCAGTTTTACCCTCCCACCTCTCCCTGACATGTATTTGCCTGTCTGCATCCCCCACCCCCTCTCAGGTGGACGTGGAGACCCACACCTACTTTGCTTAGGCAGCAGCCTGTGTAATGTAAGTAATGCTCATGATCAGCTGATGGCCCCTGCACGAATCACAGCCCTTCCCTAGCTGATTGCATATGAAACAGCTGTGGTAACATTCCCATAGCCAAATGTGGGAACACACTCCAATACTTAGGAACATCATGGTGGTGTTGGCCCTTTTCACCCACTGTGTGCAGGAACTAGATCTGTTGTGTGCCAAACAGCATCTCAGATGGTTTGCGGTGTACCTCTAACAACATACACTGTGGAAACAGTGCAACAAGCAGGAGGTGGATGTGCCTGACCTGACTACAGACTGTAAGTACTGCTATACTGCCTTTGGAGTAATGTTGCTTTAACAGTGTTTGTGTGGATATGGCTGTTGTATATGTCTCAATACCTGCCATGTCAGTTTCATGTTTATAGGGAATCCCCATCTGCAGGGTCATCTGCAGCCTGTCCAGTGTTGTGTCCATGGTTGCATGTATCACCCATGGAGCATCTTGCTGTCGACTGCTGAAGGTAGTGTGAGGATTGCAGTCAGTAGATGGAGAAAGCTGTGGTAGTCACAGAAGTCATATCCCTCAAAGGACATATGTTGCAAGAACCCTGTAACAGCAATACATGTATGTGGTTATCACAGCAACATGTCAATATTGGCCTTGTGTATGTGCTCCCAGCTACACCTCTGTCAACCTTTGTACATATGTCGTGCATGAAGTGGTGCATATGTGCTGTACATCATAATTTGTGGCATCATATCTGAGAACAAGCCATTGATATATCTGACTGCTACACATGTTATGTACAGTAGGGGTTACATTACATGACATTACCTGCACATTCTGTGGATGTTCGTACAGTAGTGAGGTCTGTGTACGTATGGTAAATGTCAACAGTGTGTGTAGTGTTGATATGTACCTTAGCCTGTGTACAAACTGTGGTAGATGACATTGTTCTAGTTCCCCTACTATCAGATGTTACATGCTGCCCCACTGTATGGTACTTTAGTGGCGTATATGTTTTAGGGCCATAAACACATGAGTCCCATACCAAAGACAGCCACCAGACCAAACTGTGTAGCAGGCCAGTATATGTAGGGTCAGTCTGTGAGTGGCACATATGAGGATGGTTTACAACACATAGTCCATATACTGTAATACCATGCTAGCTAACCATATGTGGCTGTGGCTGTGTACACATTGGTTGTGGGTATGCACTGTCACACAGGTGTAGCTTACCCTGTGCTATGACATGCCTGTTGAGCCTGCTTCATATGCAGGTACATGTGCATTGCCCCTTAGGAGATGTAGGCCAGTGTTGAGCCAGTCTGCCTGCAGCCTGCACAGTGGATTGTGACATGCCTAGCAGCTGAGTGTACCTACCCAGTGGGATGTCATGTGCAGATACTAGCCAGATGTCCCACTGCTGGCCCTCCCCTAACAGTCATGTATGTCAGACAGGGCAGTGGGATGCAGTGCAGATGTATGTCAATACCTATTGTGTAGTATATGGCCATGGCACCCCTGTACCAGCGGTCATACCGTTACAGGCCAGGCAGGGGTGTGTGAATGCATGACCTATGGTGGACATCATATACCAGTCGTTATGTTTTATACCCATCTACATGGCTGCCCACATCCATATTGCCAAGCATGGTACACATGTGCAGCACTAAGGGCTTATGTGTATACCTCTGGACTGTACAGACTGTGTCAGACTCTCCACATATATTGGCCAATATCTCTGCTGCAGTCCACAATGGCATTACGTGCTAGCAATGGTACTGTACAATGATTTCCTTTGGATGTCTTTCAGTAACCAATGGCACACATGTTATAAGCAGATGTGACCTCCCACACACACCATGTCTGTGAAGACAATCCCAATGACAGTAGCAATAGTCTACTAGTATACCTGCTATACATACCTGACATCCCATGCAACTATGACATTGGGAACATACGGGCTGGGGTTGGCCTACACTTCATGTCCAGGACATATGGTGGGAATATATGTACATATACCTATCCAGAAAGCCAGATATACATGATTACACATGTGTACTACACCCAATTAATACTGTCATGGCAACCACCTACTATAGATTCCCACATCATGTTTGCATGGTCCCATTACATCTCCTGTGTGATGGGCATCCGTCCTGTGTGTGGGCAGCAGTGCTACCGACAGCATGTAGCAATACCCCTTACAGGTGAACCAGCACACTCAGGGCAGCCACGTATTTGTAGGAGGATCAGAAACTACAGACAGACTGCGAGTAGAGTTGTGTTATGCATTGTACAGTACTGATGTTACAGGGTGTGGGTGTACATACTAGTTTGCCATGGAATGCAGTTCGTCTGCATAGCACACAACTGTGGGCCTACCTCATGCCGGCCAGAGCTGTGCCTATCATGTATTTTCTGTCCATCACACAGGTCTTGTGTCAGATATTACACTGGCAGTGTGTGTGCTTTGCATGTTACCGGTACACGCATCCATGAACGTCTCTACCATCAATTCCCTGACTAAGCATGTGTTACAGACTATCCTGTAACACCAGCACCTTGCGTAGTGTATGGCAACAGTTGTCCACATATGTGCCTGTATTTCAGCCTCTGTCCATCACCTACATACCAAGCTTTGCACATATGTCATGATGTCGGTGGTTGATCCATTGTGGGCTGGGAGTATAACACACTGCCAGTACTGCCTTCAGTCCACTGTCATTGTAACCCCCACACATATGGTCGGGCTGGGGCCATATATGTGTGGGCATCACCTACACAATACATGTGTGCCCTTATGCACTGCAGAACCCAATTAGACCAGATTACATGTGTCCAGAGGACATGTGTGCGAAATGGACAGCTATGTATGGGGCGAGATTTTTTTTGGGGAACAGATTGCCCTTTTTTTTTCAGGTGAGAGTGAGATGTTGGGGAAGGATAGTAGGTTATTTGAGGAGGTAGGTTGGGTAGGTTAACAGACAAGACAAACAAGACACATACAGGGGTGGTGTATGACACATATGGGGGGTAAACACCTTGATGGGGAGGGGTGTTGGGAAATCAGAAGCCCATGATCCCCCTAGTGGACACAGTGGGACTGAGGTCCCCACCCATGGGCAGTCACCACTGCACCTTCACAGCCCCGAAGGTGGCTGTGCTGGGGGCTGAGTAGAAGGGCCAGGCCGACCCTCTAGTTGCAACACACAGCCCTGAGGCTGACATAGCAGATCTCTGACCTCCCTGAAGAGCTCACTACGCACCACGACCCAGACCTGGAGATGGTTGACAGGTTCCTGTCCACGCCCGCTCCCAGGGGGGCCAAGCCCCATCCCCTGAGACAGTTCCACCTGAAGGTGGTGCAGGACCAACAGACGAGGAGGGCAGAGGTTGGGCCTCAGATGTGCTGGTGCCCGGTGCCACGGCCAGCTGAGGTGGGACAGGTGGATCCGCTGGGACCGGCCTTCCTAAATGTGCTTTGGTGTTTAAATTTTATCAACATATGTGGGTTAGTAATAGTCAACACATTCCAGGATTATGTATAACAGCATGCATAGATATTCCCATTAACCCAAACACCAGATATGGAACAGTTGCATAGCAAACAGAACACATGCATATATGGGACCACAGTGGTCATTACAACAGCATGCAGGTACATTGATGGCAGCATGCCACCAATGTGGGAGTATTTCAACATGGCACATGCATAGAAACAAATTTAAATAATTATCAAACAATAGGACATATGTCCCAACAATAGAGTTAATTCAGCACATACCGATTGAGTTGTGTATTTAGTTTATTTTTGCAGATATGGTGGGGGAGACAGAAAGATGTCAATTAACAACTAGTATATTCCTGTAGTTTGCACTACTTTCCTAGTCAGTGCTGTGATCTGTATCTTACAGGTATTAGTACACTACCCTATTGCCTTCGTTTAGACAGTCATATGGCTGTTGCAACTATATACATGAACTGAGTTTTACCTGCAGTATACACCTCTTACCTGGTATACCTTTGGAGTTATTGTTTGTTAACACTATCTAACTGTTTCTACACATACTCCCAGATTCCAGGTTGATGGTATGCACATACCTGTCCATCTCTTTTTGCACACACTCTGGGCATGTCTTCACCACTTCCAGGTGAACCGGGACATATTTTGACTATTGCCCTCTTAAACCTTTAGTGACTTGTACAATGACAGGTTTGTTTTATTTGACATTTTCCAAATATGTACAGGTCTGACAATTAGTTATATGATATGAAATGCTGCCTACATATCAGAAAGTAGCACACTGATATGGCAGGGGGACAGGGTAACAGCCGGCAGATATGGGCCAAATAACCGGACATTCTGGACATTTCTGTATACTTTTGGGGTATGATTCTGCATACAGCTTACTACCACTCCCAGGATTCGAACCATGGCTGTGTCTGCTGTTCATATAAACACTGCCCATCACAGTTTAGTGTGCTATATAGATATTGCACAGACCTGTGGGAGCAATGTTCGTTAGCACTACCTGAATGTTGCCACACAAATTACTTGTTTCCACATTTGTATTATGCACATATGTCTCACTCTGTTACTTTGCACACTCTAGTCACAGCTTGACAACATGGGGGTGGAGATGGGACATACTTGGCTACTTACTCATAATATTTTGGGGAGTTGCTAGAGTGACAGGTATGTTGTTATAGATGTCTGACAATCAGTTGTATGTCTTGTTTGCTGCCTAAACATCTGGGATTATCCCACTGATTTCCCAGGGGGACAGGGTGACAGGCAGCAGATATGAGCCAATTTACTGGACATTCTGGACATATCTGTACACTTGTGAGGTATGATTCTGCATACAGCTCACTACCAATCCCAGGATTCAAACCATGGCTGCGTCTGCTAAAAATAAAACACTGCCCATCACAGTTTAGTGTGCTATATAGATATTGCTGCGTATCTTTTGTCTGATTTCTGTCTATAATTCACCTGTGGTTTTACATTCTGACCTTGTAATTACAACACTCGTATGCAGGATTTCCTAGACAGTTGTATTATGTAGTACAGTGTGAGTGACAGTGATGAGTAATACCTTATTATTCTAAGCAACTGCAACACTAACAATGCCATACAATACCAGACTAAACAGTACCAGTACAGGGTATCAATCTTTTATTTATAGGCACAGCGTTCGTATCTGACAGTTTCCACATTACTATTATGCACATACATCTCACTCTGTTACTGTACACACTCTGGTCACAGCTTGACAACATGGGGGTGGTGATGGGACATACTTGGCTAATTACTCTCATAACATTTTGGGGAGTCACTAGAGTGGCAAGTTTGTTCTTATAGATGTCTGACAATCAGTTGTATGTCTTGTTTGCTGCCTAAACATCTGGAATCATCCCACTGATTTGCCAGGGGGACAGGGTGACAGGCAGCAGCCATTCTGGACATATCTGTACAGTTGTGGGGTATGATTCTGCATACAGCCTACAACCACTCCCAGGATTTGAACCATGGCTGTGTGTGCAAAAAATACAACAGTTCACATTGCAGTTGAGTGTACTATTTGGATTTTGTTGTCTGTCTTTTCAGTGTTTTCTGCCTAAGTCTATCTCAGTTGTACTATTTGACCTCTTGGGATTACAACAGTCATATACAGACATTCCTACGCATTTTATTTATGTAGCACAGTGTGGGTAACAGTGCTTACTACAATAGTACTATTACATGACTGGAACTCTACATTACCATATGATACCAGAGTGAACACATGCAGTCCAGCAGTTAGACTTTATTGTCAGGCTATTATGCTTTTATTTACATACAACTTGTATGAGACTCTTCCTGCCCTATTCTCTGGTGTATGCAGTACATGCCTTAAACAATACAGGTTTTATACAGGCAATTAACTTACTACTACTTTTAGATTTATTTCCTATGACAGTACATGCAAGAGTATTGCTAACCTGCCTCACGTCACGACCGCTGCAGTCTACAGCCATGGGCTTCCTGGTTCACAGCCCACTCATCTGCCACTGTGAAAGACATAAGAGGAATATTTAGCCATACCTATCCATAATATACATGAGCTGGCAATTATTAAACAGGTAGTGGACTGATACTTACACACAGCTGGGACATTCCCTGTCCTCCTAGCCCTTTGGATCCACTGATCCAAGAGATCCCCCTTTCTCCGCTTCAGGTCAGCATAGTGATGCCTGACCTACTCACCAGTTCAGGGTATGCCAGAGGCACTGGTGAGGTCATGGGCGAGATGGTTCCAGGCTTTTGCTTTGTATTGGGAACCCTGGTACTGGCCCTATAGCAGTTTCTGGTCATGGTCTTTCACAAGGAGTCTTGCCATGACTCTGGACTCCTGGATGCCTCAGCGCTGCACCCGAAAGTGCACACCCTCTCCCATTCCAGACATAGTGTCTACAAGGTGAAGCTGCAACCTGTTATGAGATGAATTCCCACCTGTTGGGTTTACATAGGGCCGTTTTCCCACACTTTGCCATGATTGGATGGTTTTGAAAATGCTAAGCTATGGGCAAATCTGCTAACCTAAGGCTAACATTGCTTAAAGGGGTATACCAATGGGCAAACTGAGTTAGCTGGCCTACACATTGCTTACACCTACTATGCTGGGCTGTGCAATGCTTAGCATTGCTTAATATTTAATTTGCATTATATTTGCATTTTGGCATTGATTTATTATTCATTACATGTTATATATGTGTTTGGTAGCCATGATTCATGTTTACGTACTCTGTATGGGGTCTTGTTTTTATTAGGGGATTTCAACACTTTATTACAATAACACCTCACATCTGGGCTTAATGCAGGTCTCCAGTTCACATATTTATGTCCTGTAGTAGGTTATACAATATAAAACTGTATATAGATTCATTTCACATGTTCAGTTTGTATTTCCTATAGTGAGAATCTGTTTGGTGATACCTCAATCTTATGTATTTCTGTAATGGCTTAGTGGTTAACTACTGTGACTATAGAGTCCTGGGTTCAAGACCTGCAAAGGCTGTTTATTTTTTTTTCAGGCCAGAACAGCGGCTGATGCATACAGAGTGATTAAGGCACTTTTAAGCAATTGTAAGTGGGTTTGCATGGGTTTGCATGAAGGTAAGCAATGCTAACCTTCAGTTAAATATGCTTACAGAGAGTTAGCTTCAATATTGCTTAACCTGTGTGCGCATTGCTTACCACCACGCAAACGGGCTTAAACTCACTTACTACTGTTTAAATATGCTTACTCCCACTTACTACTGCTTAAATATGCTTAGTCTTGCTTACTAGTGCTTACTCCCACTTACCACCGCACTAATTTAGACATTAATGTCTAATGGTTCTTGGGATTGTGGTGGAGTTGGAAACTGTATGGATTTATCATTCATTACACATTTTACCTTCCATTTGTATCCCTGATTCCTGTGTACATATACTGTATGGGGTATTTGTGATTATCTATGGACTTTACAACATTATGACACTGACACCTCACATCTGCATTTAATGCAGTACTCCAGTTCACAAATATATGTTATGTCATAGGTTATGCAACAAAATAAATTGATCGTAAAGTGATCTGACATGGAAAATGGATTGTATTGGAGTGGGACTTGAACCAGGAATGACTGCCTGTAAGGTGAATGCTCTGCCCACTACACTATTGATGTACTATTTCATTTGTATATATCTTGCTTTTTATCATCTAGTGCCATTTAAGCTGCATTAACCGTAGCTTAGTGATGGGCAAACCCGTGCAACTATGGTTAAATTTAATCTTGTTTATGCAAAAAACACTTCTTTATATTTAATCTTTTAACTATTGTTCTTGTAAACTTGGGGGATGTTGCTGTGGGTATGTGGGCACCTATGAGTGGTTTCACTCATTTTTATTCATACACTGGTGTTCTTCATTGCAGGGGCATGTATATTCTGAGAGCTCTGCTCTCAGACATGCCCCCTGCACTCATACATGCTCCGTGTCCATTTAGGAGCTCAGGCAGCATGCCTTCATTAATTTGTATGGTGCACTGCCATCCTGCTCCTAAACGGCCGCTTTCGTGCAGGACTAAGCTAGTCCTGCACGGAAGAATAGTGAATCTGGGGATATATAGTTAGATTAATAACACTTACACAACTAGATGAAAAGAGTTTTTAGGAAATATTTTTATAAACTCTAAACATAATAGATATTCTGATAATTATCTCATATTAAATAACTGTCTACATTGGTTATTAAAGGATTACGTCATAGGAAAAAGTCACCAAACAAGTGACTCATTTCATTTCTACTGTATTAAACACTTTTAAAAAAAATATATATATAGAAACCTGGAATATAAAGGATGGATCTTCCTTATATTTCCTATGGCATATACCCAAAATAACATCTCCATCTCAAAGTTAAAAACAATGACCACAATAAAAATAAACATCTGCTATATTAGTTTCATTTAATGAAAGATGAAAAGCTACATTTTGTTGATTATATTAAGAACAAATATAATTTAGATAAAGACATTTGGCTAGATGTACAATCCTACAGGCAACATGTATAAGGGGACATTTATTTACTACAACCAAGGATAAGAGATCATATCCCAAAATTAATTGAATATTTAATATTCTTAATGCAACAAAATTAATTGTGGTCTCTTATCTTAATTACATAGAGTTGCGAGGAGAGAAACAAACAGATGAAATGACAATTATTGGAACTATTTTACCCAAATTAATAATTGACCTTGGAGTGTAGAAGATAAAAAAAATAATTCTAATATCTTCTAAACATGCAACTTCATCTCTTAAGATGGAATCTCTTTACTTGAAAAATTTTGCGTAGATCTTTCTACACCCCACATAAAATTGAATTAATGTTCAAGAAGAAACAAGTTTGTTGGAGATGTAAACAAGAATTTAAAGCGGATTGGCAGCACATGCTTTTTGACTGTGCTGTCTTAACACCTTATTTGAATAACAATCTCTTTTTACAGACTTTCTTGTAGATAAGTTTGTTTTATCTAAATCACTAATCCTTTTTAACATTGCTATTCCTTTATATGTTAAAAAATAAAATATTGCATTTTGTCGTCTATACTATCTATAGCAAGAAAGGTTATAACTCAGAATTGGAAGAATTAATCTACACCCTCCTTCAAAGAATTTATAAATATTGCAACTGAAGTCTGTCACATGGAAATCATTACAATTAAGTCAAGAACAACCAGGATTATCTCTTGCTACAATGCATGGACAAAACTTAAAAATCTGCTTGACAAGCAAAAATAACTGCATTTTAGACTTAATGTACTGTATAATAACTTGAATGACTTGATGGTTAATGGAAACTCCTGTAAAAAGTTGTTTTGTGTGTGTGTGTGTGTGTGTGTGTGTGTGTGTGTGTGTGTGTGTGTGTGTGTGTGAGGTTTAGTTGAATATTTTTCATTTATTATGTTCACAATTCTCTAATTTTAAATATTGTTGTGATTATTTTACAAATTGAAAATCCAATAAAAACTTAAAAAAAAAGAATCTGGTAGAGGTTCTCCGGCACCTTGTTCTTTATCACTGTAAATCCTCTTTTAAGTTCTTTGTTAGCCAACCAATATTCCATCTTAGCCTGATACATATTTTTTTATCTCCCATTTCTTCCTGAATCTTATTTCAGTAACTTCCAGGATTTCCATATTCCACCACCAGCTTTCCTTATGCACTTTACTTCTATTTTGACTCTTTATAGCCGAGTGATGCTTTCAAGTGTTTCTGCAGTAACATCCTACTGAAGCCTCAAGGTGTCAAATATCGCTTTCTCATATTTTTATTAATAATTCTAAAAGCATGCTACATAAATGTATTGAAACATTTCATCTTAAAGCATACATAATGGCAAACACAACTGTATTGATATTTATCCGCTGTCTAGTGCAGGTAAAGAGATATTAATTCATATATTTATATGTTGTCATAAATGTCATAGTTTTCTACTGTATCTTGACAACCAAGTAGCACAGACAGAACTGCTTGGCCTCATGTGAAAGCTCTCAGCTTGATGAGCAAAATGCTGATGGCAGTAAGTGTATAACTTGAGTGGTTGCTGAGATATTGTAAGTTGTTTGCAAGATATTACAAATGTAATAGTTAATGTATTTTCTGTGATTTATAAAATCCAGTTTAAGACCTAGAACCTAAAGAATACTACCACTATACATTTTGTGCTGAAGAGTTTTCCATTTACATTTCTTTAGTGACCTCTATGGTTCTAGATATATGAAAATTTGTTTGAAATGCAAGGACATTAATTTGATTCTCTCAAAAAGCTTAGGCTCCATCCCTTGGAAGTTACAGTGCAAACTGGAGGGAAATGAGTTAAAAGGGTTCTGATTTAGACTACAGTGAGAAGTGTAGTATTTGTCATAAGATGCATGATTTTGGATTTGCAGAAGTTTCTTCTAAGGTTTCTTTTCAGAGGCCATCAGTGACAATGAAGCAGGTTAGTACTAATATCACTTAGAGCTGAGACAGAGTCATCAGCATTTATACATTTGTAGAACTGCTTGTAGGCTGGCAATTTCAAATATTAGGGAGATAATAGGTTCATAAGTTCATAGGTAAGTACTAGGCTAGCTGACTTTTTTGGCCATTTTAAGGCTAGCCAATTTCTAAAAGGTGAGAATCAAACCCTGTACCTTGCATCTGTGAGATAAACACGTTAGCTGTTATACCAACCCTGTCTAAATTGCTAAAAAGTAGTGACCCCAAAATTGAGCTCTGGTATATATTGCAGAAGTGTAGTAAAAAAGTAAGAGCAGGAGGTGTCTAATTTTGTGTAGCCCACTTTCAAATTCCACTGGCAGTATAAGCACATTGAATTGTTTTGCAGCTTATAAATGCAAATAGATCCGGCAGCACATTACTATTCTCAATACAAGCACTATTTTGCACTACACTGCACCATTCAGTTCCATTTTTTTTTTTCATTTCATGTTTTTGTGCATGCATTACATCCTTCTAAGGATGCCCCTATCTGCAAAGAAGAAAATGATTTCACATGAAGAAGTAAACATCATAATTCATACTTGCAAAGGTGAACCTTATTATAACTAAACAGTAAATGATGTCATAAATATTATAAAATAATAAATAAGATAACAACATTAAAATTTAATCACATATACAAAACTCTGAAGAAAAAGAAACTTCACATTTTGAGAGATTTTTTCCATCTATGCACATGTAAAATATAAACTTTTGAGTGGATCAAAGTCGGTGACTAGGCAATATAAATTTATGAACAAAATTAAATCTAGTATTGGCTGTCTGAGGATAACATAAATGAATTATTGTGATGGGTAAATCAAATAACACAGTTTGTATGACATTATGACAATTTTCATTTCCAGAAATGTTTAAAAAGACAACATACTGGTTTTGTTAATTAAGTCAGGATGTGCAAAATACCACAACCCCTCTAGTAAGATATACAATTGAATTATACAAAATATAAATAAAGTGAAGGTCATATTCAAACGTTGTGTATACATAACCATAGAATAATAAATTTTATTAACAATAATGCTTGTACACTTAATCTTCAGGTGAAAAATGAGAACATTTTTAACACTTTTTAAGCTGTTTCAGTTTTGCATATATTTAACCAGGTTGTTGAACTGTTTCATATTATACTATCACTGAATATTCTGACATATGTACACAGCCATCTACAAAATTAACTTTGTTTCCATCTAAATCAACAGTGCATACAGCAGAAGCAGTTTTAAATGCTATGCCCTTGGTTACATTGGTATTAAGACAAAAAATGTTTAACCAGCCACTGCAGTATGGAACTATACAGAATAAATGTAAGCCTGCAGCAGAGAATTTGTGGGTTTCATAACATAAACATGCACAAACACAGAAACTATGGAAAGAGAAGAAACATTTCTCTACCTACTGTATAAAGTGCAGATGCATCTTAACTAGCAGCTTATTTGTTTTACTATCCCATTTTAGAGCTGTTTTATGAGTTTCATGCTATGCTGAACCACATTTTTTTTCTGACTGCATATCCTGCTTTAGCAGTTTGTTAAAAAACAAACAAACAAACAAACAAAAACTCCACAATCTATGAAAACTCCACCTTCATATCTCGTGAATCATAAGTCTTGGAATGTCTGGACTGAGTCCTGTCCTTCTCAGTTTTTAATATTATCCATTTGCACACCAGTTTCTGTCATGACCCACACACTTTGCTGTTTAAGAAACGTGTTTTCAGTCTCAGCTTATATATTTTTGGTACACACAGTACACACTTCCATTGCCACCTTCAAAATGTGCCTACCCTTTCCCCATCACTTCAAAGATGGGATCTATGAGGCAAAGGGATCCCTTCACTGTTGCTAAACAGAAAAAAATGTTTTTTTTTTTCTGGTGATTTATTTTCATATACATTCTTGTATTTATCAAACCTTCCTTGCTTTTATCATATACCGGTTGCTTATCTTTAAGATATTCAATGAGACTAAATTAAACGTGCAATAATTTTCTAGATTTACTTCTAAGGTACATTATTTTACATTTTTTGCATTGAATTTAATATACCATGTGCTACATCAACCCTCTAATATTGCAGAGCTTAAGCCATGCTCATCCTCATTATAAATACTTGCATATTATTCTTATTGCATGTATTGAAATTTTTAGTAGAAAGGCATGTTTTCCATCCACATTATTTGCAGCCTTATCAAGATATACACCAGAAAGTATCAAACTCAATAACAACCAGATAACAACCAGGGAGGGTGGCCTAATGGTTAAGATAAGGTACCTCATTGGTAATTGTTCATTCTTCCAGAATAGCTTAGTTTATTGCCATCTTAGAATTCCATTTAGTTTAAATACATTGATTTAACTACTCAAAGACTCGGTCTAAGTCTGTATAGTTCATTAGTCTGGTACCATGTCAAATGCTTTGATAAAATAAAAGTAATCTCTGGTCTTGTCTACTACCCAGGTTGCAGAGTTAAAAATCGTATTACTTCAGTCTACCATGAGCTTCTTGCTCCACATCTATTCTACCTTGTGTCATGTTCTGCAGTTGTTCCCAGACATTCCAGAATGATTTTCATCAGTAATTATTCCATGTTTTCCTCATAAGTCAAGTATAGCTAACAGACTATTTTTCGGTAATTCTTATGTCTAGTCTTGTGAATGTGGGATTACATCCACACTTGTATTATCTTAAGAGGTTTTGCCTTCTCATGTGTTAAAATCAGATTTTTTTATCACCCTCCCTCTTGTTATTTTATGAATTCTGTGAAATCTCACAAGGACCACTGATTTTGTGTCATTTGTTCTTTCATGTCCCTTTCCTCTTTCCATTGGTTTTGTTCATTCCCTTCTCCAGCTCACTCTCTTTGGCCTCTCATCCTGGATATATTTACTGATGTACATAGCATTACAATTAACAAATGAATGAAATTTCATGTTCATGAGATGATTATGCCTGACACTGGTAGGTGCATTTTTTCTTCATTTCTGGGATTCTAATATAACTTTAGTGCATCTCTATAAAAAACTAAAGCAGATTCAGAGTACAATAGTCAGATAGCATATATAAGAAGGAACGTACATTATGGTTAATTAGTGCTGTTCTTTAAATGCTAAATTTCATGAAGTAGTATTTAGATAGTTTACATTCTAAAACTGTATGATATATTCCTATAAAAAATGGAAAATGAAGATAAGATTTTGCAAATCTCCCTTTATTTCCCTCATGAATATGGAACTTAAGTGTTCATTTAAAAGCTTTATTTATTTATTTATGTATTTATTATTTTTTTTATTTTACATTTGTTAACTGTGATTGTCTGACTGAGCAAAAGCCCTTTTTCAGTAGAGGCCCGGGGAGAAAAGCACCAAAACATAGTTACAAAAAATATAATTATTACAAACACAGTTACCATTATAGTCATTCATAATTTTTTGCTTTGCTTTTTAAGCTTTGGTTTATAAGCATAATTTTTTGCCTACTGCAAAACCAATATTGTTTAACTTTATTATCCTTCCCATCTGTCATGTATTGGGTACATAACTTAAATTGCTAATGAACTGGTTCAGGAAGCTACATGTTTTGTGCTGCACTTTTCTTTCCCATGTTATATCTGACCTCATGGGGAATAGAAAACATTCAAAGTATCTCTATGTTGTTCACCCACCATTCAGAAATTCTATGGTGGCAGCAGTGAGTAAATACTTTCCTCTACAGGAGTTTATTTGTTTAAAGGTACAAAACTATAATTCTTACTCTGTAAAGTACTGGGAAATGTTCATCATATTGATCACTAATGCAGTAGCCTTACCGTCGATACAACAGCCTGTCAGCTTTCAAAGCTTCAGGTCACCAAGATCCCGAAGTGTCTGGAAGCTTAAGCTGACTAAACGACAAGTTTGGGCGCCAATCACTTTTGAGTTTTAATGCAGCTGAAGAGTACACTCCCCTGAGGCTTTCAAAGATCAATGGCAACTTGTGCTGTTCTTTTGCTAGGCAGATAAGTTCCCTTGGGAGAAAAAACTTCCATTCAATAAATGTTGTTTATTATATTTTTCTCTTGAGGATAGTTATTTTAAAGCTAGGAGTTTGTGTTTTAATGGACTGTCATGAGACTGAATGAACTTTTAAATGGCAGCACTCTTTTTTTTCCTGTCAGTTTAAAATTTGTTTAAAGTAACTCAAAACCATTTTTTTTCTGTGGATAAATTGTGTTTATTTTACTTTGTGGAGCTGGCAAAGTGTTTTGAAATTATTTTTACTGTGTTTGTCTTTGAAAAAAAATGACTTTTAAGGAATTATCAGAATTTTCTGCTTGTTTTCTCCAGGAAAGAGGCACCATTTTTGGCTTGACCATGGAACAATCTGTCGGTCCCTTAGTTGGTCCTTCTTCCAGCAATAAAAAGTAAAAGTTAAATAAACAGCCTCATCTGCAAGTGAGTGACTACTGTGGCCATTAGCTGTACCTCAAACCATTTATCTTTTACCTTGGATCCTTTTAGAGTAGCACCTATAGCCACTTTGTACTGGGGGCTAGACAGATAATCTACAGCTTTTGGCGTCCCCTCAGTAGGCAAGAGAGAGACACTCTTGTTGGTCCTGGGAGAGAGAGAACAAGGAAGACTTCCTTGTTTTGTCAGAATAATGTGCCCATCCCTGGCAAAGCTACTGCTGCCATTAATAATACTGTTGGCCCAGTTTCCTGTGAAAAAGAAACAGAAAATTAAGCATTTATCTACTCCTCCTTAAATTTACTTAGACATGAGTAGCTTATTGTGTCTAACTCAGGCTTTAAGACAGTCTGCTGATTCTTCTTCTAAACTAGTTTCTGGTAAGAGAAAGAAGGATTCCTCCTTTCCTGAAGAGATTCAAGATTTTGAATCTGGACAGGAAAATAAAGGAACAGATCAGGGTTTTCTCCAAAGATTTCTGATTCAGACTCAAAGGAGAGGTCAGCTTCTGACTCTCCCTGTGGGGAGTTCTCATTCTCTGAGGCTATTTCTAGAATGTACCAGTGTTTTCAGTGGGAGAACATTGATGTTTCTTAGTCCCTGAGAGAATACTATGAACTGCTGCAGAAGGAATTTCCAGCACTTGCACCCATTTCTCCATTTCTGCCAGCTTTGGTGGATTTCTCTGTTACTGATTGTAATTTTGCAGAGAGTCAGCCAGCTGCTCCTAAAAAGGAAGATAGGATGTATAAAGTTCCTCCCTCTTTTAAGTTTTTAAACACTCTTTCCAAATCTGATCCAGCAGCTATATATTTAGTTAATCCTTCTGCTATTAAACACCTAATTAATTCTAGTCCTACTCACTTGGTTTAATTTCTCTATGTCTTTTGGGTTTCTAATACTATGACAGGACTAGACCTCATACCTAAGTCAGAGTATAATTAAAATTCATAAAATTAGCATTGATTCAGTCTTTGATATTAATCAAAAGTGCTCCTCTCAGCACCAACAATGTGACCAGAACTGACTTCTTCTGCAATTCATATCGAGCTACATGCATTCATAGAATAGGTAAGTACGACTGTAGACTCTTTTTTATGAGACTCGTTGCTTCTACTACTATTGTAACTGTCTGGCAATCTTTATTCCGCATTGCTCATGTTTTTGTCTGCAAATCCTAATAGTTTATGACTGTGTGTGTGTGTCTCTCTCTCTCTCTCTCTGTACACAAGACACTAATCACTAGGTGTAATAATTTCAATGCTCAATGCCAATTTTGCCATTTCTTCAGGGATTACTATATCTGGTTTTCTTGCACCTATTTTTTGAACCGTTGGTAATGGGTGATCGCATGTGATATACAAATCAATCATTATAATGCTTTGTGGTTCATATTTGCAATGCTTCTCTGCTATTTCTGTGGTGTAGTGTTTGCAGAATACCCAATGCAACAGTCTTGCCACATTATTTTTCGTTTTAGTGTACAGGTCCTCTGCTATGAGTCTATCATATCCAGCAACAAGATGTGTGACTGTTTGCGATTATTTTTTACACAACCTACATTTATCTGTTTCTCTGACATGTTCAATGGAATTTATAATCCAGTGTGTATGTAGTCCAGTATCCTGGGCTGCCATTATTAATCTTTCATTTTTTGGTTTCAATTCGCCTCTCCTTAACCATTCTCACATCAGATCCTGATCAACACAAGGTTGTTCCAGCAGATCTCTATACTTGCCACTATATTTATGGATTTTCCACATTTCTTTCCTTCTTATCTGACCCTTCCCCTTCTATTATTTCTTTCTTTCTTTTGTTTTTGGCACATTTCACTGCTGTCTGATTTTTGTCTGTTGCTGGTTTGATTTCCATTTCCGCTTGATACTGGAAAGCTTTCTGCTAATCTAACAGTCATCTTAGACCTCCTCTAATCATGTATTAAAACTTTCACTATGTTTAGATCGAATGAGGTCAGCAGATACATATGCAGTCCCACAACGACTGATATATACATGAAATCAATTATGATGTGGCCAATACGTGTTTCAGGGCAAGGAATATTTATTCTTAGTATACAATGATTTTTATATATCATTTGATAAGCATTAAACATTCTTCTTTTTTCCTCTTCAGCTGATCCAATACCTTTTGAGGTTAGTCAATCACATCAAAACTGTAAGTTAGAACAGGAAGAGAAAATTTAGGTTATAGCTTGAACTTTACTCCTAGATGTCAGGACTGTTTTCAATATTAGTTTAGTCTTCTGAAGTACTCCTTGTTGAGTTTTATTCATATTTTTTCATGTTTTATTGCTAATCCTTCAACAATTCCCAAATTTCCCAAAATTGTATATACTCCCTCCTGCTCAGTTTCCTTTATATAACAGTCCTGTCCCAGACTACTATTTTCTTAGTATTGCAGTGTTGCTTTTACACATTTATCAAGACAAAATGACATTATTATCTAATCTGACAGCATTTTAACCACTTGCAGTTGTGCTTTTAACTCCTCAGCTGATGAAATGTACAATTGTATTTCATCAACAAAATGTAGATGAGAAGTCTAAAAGCAAGGCTGTTTTCTGGTAGCCAAATTGTAACATTCCCTAATCTGTTAAGTAATGGGTTAAGACCAGGACAAAATGACAATGGTGACAAGAAATCACCCTGGATTATCGCCCTTTGAAATGTTATCCCTGAGACAATAATTTGCCCTCTGTCATGGCTTAGCTGCAAAGTGGTTTGTCACTGTTTCATGGACACTGTAATATAATTGATCAATGTATGTCATACATCAGTAAGCATCCCTTTATCCATGAATGTGGGATGCTGTCAAATGTTTTTTTGTAATCTATCTCTGCCATACTTAGATTCATCCTCTTTTTACAATTCTCTGTTTTGGCTTTATTTAGCAACAAATGATCCTTTGTTCCATATGACTTTCTTTTATTACCCCTTTGTTCTTTTACCATGATTGATTTTTATTTACTAAATGACTATAAACTCTGTTTGCATCAATTCCAGTCAGAAGGCAAGTTACTGGAGTTTAGTTTTTGTGATGCCTTACAGGTTCACTCTTAAGGAGAAGTATCATTCTCCTGTTGTTAACCAGATTGGTGTCTGCTTGGGATACACATATATATGTCTTACTCAGAGCTAAAGCTTTATGTAAAGATATTAATACTCTTAACTAGAAGTTAGGTACTGCACCTGAGCCTGGGGTTTTCCATTTAGGAGCTTTACTGAGTTTTGTTTCAAATTCTCTGGCTGTTACTTCATCCCACTTCATATTATGGACATTTGAACTCCTTAGTTTTTCTTTTATTTTGTCTCTCCAGTATCTTTGTTATGTTTCACAGGATCTACATAAATGTTTCTCCAAAATGCAATTATTTCCTCTGCTTTTTGTTTTGATGCTGTTTTTATTCATTTGGCCTTGTTTCCCAGTACTCTACAATTTTTTGTGTCATCAATGAATTGCTTGTTTTGTAATTTTCCTTTATATTTATCTGCATATCTTCTAGGTTTTTCCGCCTCTGCTGATGTTTTTATTGTATTATTTGCAATAGTGTATGATAGATCAGATCCCTGTCAAATGATTGAATTGGCACATTGTTGAATGTGATAAGGTTGAATCCATATCATCAACAATGCAGTCCATTGAACCATTCTGACTGAGATTACATTGTGGTAGGGATCTGGAAATTTGCCCTTTTCCCTATTGTAGTATCTCAGAGTTGGTATATATAATTAACAGGGGGTGTGGAGGAGAGGCAGGGAGCTTGCTCCCCAGCAAAAGCAGATGTTCGTCGTCTCCCATTGCTGCAGTCCTGACAAATGGGTACTGCGCTGCCCACCATCGGCCCGAATACCAAAGGGCTAGAACCGGCATCGGTCACGGGCACCTGAGACTGACGTAAGTACTTGTCAGTACAAATGCGCATGACCGACGCCATAACCTCAGTCTTTCTTGCCGCATGGTCCTCAGCAGAAGCAGTTTTTGCAAGTGCCGTTTCTGGAATTGTCGGTTTTCGAGTTTCAGACCGGATACCAAGTTGGCTAAGTACCCTGTTGGGAACATTTTTTGTCTTTTTCTTGCCTCAGTATTGCCGGATGTCAGAAAAAGTTAATAACTGTATTTCTTGTGGGAAACACATTCCTCATAGGGATTACCATTCACTCTGCATTCCTTGTTTAGGGCCTGAGCACGACGTTGTTGGGTGTCGCTTTTGTGCTACTTTTAACAAGCGTACTATTAAATGTCGGTTGGACCGTGCTAGGCTGGTGTTTGGTAAACGTTGTAATTATAACATGCCGTCGGATTCTCCGACGACTGGTTCTTCTAAGAAGCGCAAAGATAAGTCTTTGCGGTCCAAACAGGATGAGGCGTCCACTCCGGACGTCGGTTTTGTGGAACCACTGACTACTTCAGTGGCTCCTTCTGACAGTTTACCAGTGTGTCTAGGGGAGCCTTTGTTACTGCAGGAAGTGGCTTCTCCTGTGTTAGGCCAGGCTGAGGGTGCTTCTTTGTTGTCAGTGGCTTCCTCCCCTCATAGGGTAGTTAGACCTCCTCCTTCTCAAGGGAAAGGCCATTCTAAATCTAAGTCTATCCCTGCTGGTGCTAATCCCCAGGGTCCAGCTCCTAAAAAGCACATGTTAAAGATGGCTGAAGATTTGATTACTTTAATTAGGGGTTCCATGCCCCCCCCTGTGAAGAGGCCCAGGATAGACACAGAGTTGGAGGGTCTGGTTCAGTCTTCCAATGAGTCAGATTCCTCTGTGGAAGAGCTTCAGGATTTCCCTCCCTATTCTGATTCAGAGGCTGAGGACACTACTCCCTCTGCGTCCCCTCCAGAAGATTTTTCTTTCTCTGAAACTTTGCATTCCATGAGGGAACATTTCCAGTGGGATGACCAGGATTATTCTGATTCTCGTAAAAGGCTGAGAGAATTCTTGTTTTTACCTCAGCACAGGCCTTTGGCTATTCCCCCTGTACTGGATGTTGTTCAGGATGTATTTTCTGAGGCTGCCCTTAACCCAGATTCTCTGCCCCTGCCCCAGTTAAACCAGATAGATACTACAGGGTTCGAAGCTCACAAGTACTTGTATAAGAGTCCTAGGGCTGATCCAGAAACTATTTCTCAAGGCCCCAAAGGTGTTAAGGCTTCTGTGGTTAAGAATCCGGTTCCTCTGGACAAGGATGCTAGGGCCCTGGATAGGTGGGGTAAAAACTGTATACCTCTTCTACTTTGGCTATGAGAGCTTTAAATTGTCAATTTCATATGCTCAGGTATCAGAATTATTTGCTAAGTCAATTGAAATGTAAAGTGGATGCTTTGTCTGAAGGTGTTGACTGTAAGGAGCTTCAGGATTTAGTGCATGCTTCAGACCAGGTTGGTAAGCATTCTTTGCAGTGTGGTTTTGATGCTTTACAAGCTTCTTCCAGGGTGGCTGCTACTAGTTCTGTTGTTCGCAGACATGCCTGGCTTAGGGATCAGTCCTTGTCAGAGCATGTTAAGGCTCACATTATGGATGCTCCTTTGCAATCTGATGTTCTTTTTGGCCCTCCAGTGGAATCTGTTTTAAAAAAATGGAGGAAAAAGCTAAGTCTATGCAGACGGTAAAGGACTTCTTACAGGTTCAGCCCCTAAGTTCAGTAGGAATTGGCCTGCTAGGGGATGGTCTTTTCCCTCTTCGGATTTTCATTCTAGGGGCAGGTCGAGGCATGGTAGAGGTAGGGCTTCCTCTCAGGGCCCTGTTACTTCTAGGCCTTTGAATTCTTTTACCCCTTCTGCTGGGGTGGGCAGGGTCAGTCCTTTCGAAACAGTCCCAATGACCTGTGTCTTCAGCTGCCGGACTCTGCTTTGCTGGCAGCTCCTCTGGGAGGAAAACTGGGACTTTTCAAAAGGAATTGGCATTTGGTAACCCAAGACAAATGGGTATTGGACATTATAACTCGAGGCTACAAGTTTTATTTTCACACATTCCCTCCTTTCAAAGGTATGCGGATGTGCCTCATCAGCAAAGACTGGAAGCGCAGGCACAGATTTTTCTCTGCTCGGTTGGGAGCAATACAGGCAGTTCCTTCTGTGGACAGAGGCACGGGGTTTTATTCCCGTCTTTAGTGCCAAAGAAGGAAATACTTGGAGGCCCATTCTGGATTTATCCATTCTAAACACCTTTCTGGAAATTCCAAATTCAAGATGTTGACACTGCCGCAGCTGTTGCCTATGGCAGGCAGACATCACCGCATCGTCAGTTTGGATCTCAAGGAGGCCTATCTTCACATTCCTATCTGGCCCAGTTACAGGAAATTTCTGAGGTTTTGTACTGGTAATTTGCATCATCAGTTTTCTGCATTGCCCTTTGGCTTATCTACTGCCAGGGTATTCACAAAAGTCCTGGCTCCAGTAATAGCTTTTCTCCGCTAAGGGAATTCAAATTTATCCTTATCTGGACGATTGTTTGATAATGAGTCAGGGCAAGCACGAACTTCTTCGACATCTGCAGTATACGATGACAGTTTTCAGATGCCTAGGTATTCTGTGAACGAAATAAAGTCCAGTCTAGTACCCTCACAGGAGATGTGTTTTCTGGGTGTGAGACTGAATTCAGCTACTCAGATGGCATCTCTTACCGGACAAACAAAGAAATCTTCACCTATACTTCCAGCAGCTATCCGTAATGTCCAGGCTGACTGCAAGGACAGTCCTTCAAGCCTTGGGGTTCATGGCATCTTGCATTCTAGTACTTCCCAATGCCAAACTGCATATGAGGAAGCTACAATGGTATCTCAAAAGCGTTTGGACTCAACACAGCCACGATTTGGATACTGTCATTCGGATTCTACCTTGCATTCAGAAAGAATTTGTGTGGTGGGCTCAGGAATGTCACCTAAACAAGGGACTCTCTGTGACCCAACCGGAGGCAAGTCAGATATTAACGACAGATGCCTCGGAGTCAGCCTGGGGAGCTCATTTCAAAGGAAAATGGATTCAAGACCTTTGGCCCCCAGAGCTGCTTCACTTGCATATCAACATGAAGGAGATGCTGGCAGTTCAATTTGCATTGAAAGCATTCAAGGATCTACTGACTGGGACTGGTGTTGATTCGAACAGACAACACAACCGTCATGTGGTACATCAACAAGCAGGGGGGAACTCATTCTTACCCTCTTTGCAGACAAGCAATGCTGTTATGGGAAACTGCTTTGGATCTGCACATCACTCTTCGAGCACAGTTTCTGCCAGGAGCACAAAATTTAGCAGATGTTCTGAGCAGACAGATGGTGGATCCTCACGAATGGAAGTTGGACCCTCAGGTATTCAGTTGACCATGGCTTGGGGAACTCCAGACATAGATCTGTTCGCTTCTCCTCTGAATTCCCAACTACCTCTGTTTTGCATAAGGCTGTTTCATCGAAAGCCTGGAAAATAGATGCACTATCCTTCAGTTGGAGCAACCTTCACGTGTATGCCTTTCCTCCTCTGCCTCTTCTTCCACAGGTCCTGTTGAAAGTTAGGAGGGACAAACCTTGCATGGTCGGATTGGCCTCGTCAACATTGGTACCCTCTGTTGAGGAGCTTAATTCACGGGACACCTTGGCCATTACCACGGATTCCTCACTTATTGTCTCAAGAAAACAATCATTTTCTCAATGTCAGGGTGCAATCCCTACACCTGATAGCCTGGAGCATTCAGTTTTAGAGGATGAGGGCCTTCAGCTCCCTCAACAAGTTTTGGATGTCCTTTTGGAAGCCAGGCGTCCTAGTACTCAAAAAGTTTATGCTGATAAATGGAAGAGATTTTTTTCTTTGGAGTTCAGCTAAAGGCCTTGATGTCGTTGCCTAATTTGAGTTGTACTTTGCAATATTTGACTATGTTACTGGACAAGGGTTTGTCCTTCTCTTCTATAAAAGTGCATGCTGCAGCTATTTCTGCTCACTATGATGGTGATCCTCCTTTATTTTCACATCATTTGCTTAAACAGTTTCTTAGAGAGGCAAAGAATATAAGACCCCCTAGGCTCCTGCCTGGGATCTTAATTTTGTTTTGGAAAAGCTGACTCTGCCTCCTTTTGAACCTGCCGGCTGAATTGAAGTTGTTGTCCTGGAAGACTGCTTTTTATTGGCTGTTACTTCTGCTAGAAGGGTATCTGAATTACAGGCTCTCATGGCAGTGGAACCTTTTCTGATTTTTCACCAGGACAGAGTTTCCTTGCATACTAATCCTACTTTTCTGCCTAAAGTAGTTTCTAATGTGGCATTGAACCAATCTATACATTTGCCTACTTTTTATGCTAACCCCCAAAATGAAGGGGAAAGATTTTTGCATTCTTTGGATGTGCATAGGCAGTTACGGTATTATTTGTTCAGAACCAATGAGTTCTGGAGGTCTCAACAGTTATTTGTTTCGTTTGCTGTGGCTTCAAGTGGGAAAGCTGTCTCGAAACAAACTATTTCCAAGTGGATCGGCCATTGTATTGCTTTTTGTTACTCTCATCATGGTAAGGAGGTTCCAGTTGGGATCAGGCCTCATTCTACTAGGGCTACGGCCACCTCTACTGCTTTTTTGAGAGGGGTAGCTACTAAAGACATTCTAGAGGCAGCTACTTGGAGTTCTGTACATACCTTTACAAAGCATTATCATTTGCCTCTTTTTTCTAGGTCTAGGGCTGGGTTTGCCACTGCAGTCTTACAGGGCATGTCTGCAGCTCCTACTGCTATTTAGTTGACCAGCCTCCCTTTTTCCGTTGCTCTGGGATTCTACCCATTTGTCAGGACTGCAGCAATGGGAGACGATGAACATAGTACAGTTTTGTACCTACCATAAATGTAGATGTTCGAGGATCTCCATTGCTGCAGTCCCTCCCTTCCCCTTTTTCTTTTTAGATTGGGGTTTTTGGGTGGTGTTTTTTTTTGCATTCTGACGTCTGAGGCAAGAAAGACTGAGGTTATGGCGTCGGTCATGCGCATTTGTACTGACAAGTACTTACGTCAGTCTCAGGCGCGTTCTAGCCTTTGGTATTCGGGCCGATGGTGGGCAGCGGAGTACCCATTTGTCAGGACTGCAGCAATGGAGATCCTCAAACATCTACATTTATGGTAGGTACAAAACTGTACTTTTTGTGGTATATGTGTGTGTTGTGTTTCTATTATTTTTTTTCAATGGACTGCATTGTCAATGATATGGGTTCAATTATATCACGTTTTACAATGTGTCCATTTGATTATTTGATAGGGACCTGATGGATCCTGGTCTGTTTTGATACTGAGTGTTGCTTTTACCACATCTATCTTGTAAGCAATTTTGTTGATCTGTTACCTCTTCTATAACCTTCTCACAGTGACACTTTTTGTCTTAATTGCTTTATAGTTTTCTCTCCATGATGCTTTAATGATGGCATTTTATTTCTTCCCTTCCTTTCCCTTAGTACTATGTGTTTTTGTGGGAAGACGTTATCCGTTATTAATTTCACTGCAAAGCAATTAACCTATTTACTTCTGTTATGTCACACGAATTTCTATTAACAGTCTTAACTACTGTGTTTATCTGTTTTATATGACTTCTAAAATTTTGGGTCTTATTTACTTTCTGTCATCTATTTATTTCATCGACCTTAGTTACCTATCCATCTCTATTAAATCAAGCAACTCTTCCCTTACATCATTTTCTTCTATATTGAAAGCACATTCTTAGCTTTCTGTTTCCTGTGGATATTATACAGAAAGTTACAGAACATTTTCCTGTAACTTATTCTCTTCAGCAGCATCCTGTCTCATCTGTTGCTCATATGGGAGCTCATATGGGAGCTCATTGGCCCATCTCTCCTCAACATTGCCTGCATCAGAGTTGCCACTGCTTCCTGCTCCTTCCCTTGCTGTGCAACTCTAACTGAACTTTTATACTGGTTTCCTACTAAAGGCTTCAGAGCATCATCATGTGGCAAGTATCTTATGCTCCCTGTTCCACCTGTGTCTCCTTAGTTTGGGGACTCATTGTTCCATCATGTTGAGAAATTATCTGTGTTTGTTTTATTGTGAAGTTTTCCATATATGGGTACTTTTGCCTATATTTTGGTGCACTTTTTTGTATTGATTAGTTTTGCTTTTTCTTTTGCATAAATGTTGAACCATATCAATTCTCTTCTTCATTCTTACACCCATATTTCTTCTTTAAATGTCTCCTGCTCCACCTGTTTCTTCTTAATTTGGAAACCTGTTGCATCATGCTGCAACATTACCTGTGTTGGATTTTTTTACACTAAATCCTTCAATTTGCAGGCATTCTATAACTTCCATTTCAGTTTGTTAACTTCTAGTTTACTAATCCACTCTTCTATGTCCCCTTATTTTTCTTATTGTTTGCGTTATTAAATTTTCTGGGTGCCTTTGCCTGTATTTTTCTTCAAATATCTTTGGAGCTGCTTTCTTTATTGATTAGTTTGTCATGAAATCAGTATTATTTAAATCTTTGATGTTAGCCAAAAGTGCTCTATACAGCACCTGCAATGTGCTCAGAACTTTATCCTTCCCCAATTTGTATGTAAAATTCTCTCTGAGAACATTTATATCTTGGGGTTGGGAGGGTGGCCTAATGGTTAAGGTGTTTGTCTTACAAACACAAGGTGCAGGATTTGAGCCTCACAAGGGATAATTGGCTAGGCTTAAAATGGCTTGCAAGGGCAGTTAGCTTAGTACTAACCTATGAAAGAAAGGGAATGTTAATAATAAGTATAGGAAAAAAGTGTATGCTTCTGCAACTTTTATTTTCAGAATTTTGAATTCTCAGACTCATATGTTAAGTTTGTTCTGACTAATTGTGAAAGCATGAGAATGTTTTATTTGCTGTTTCTTCTTGTGAGGAAAAGAATCTGCTATTAATAACTTAATTTCCTCTATTGTGCACGTCAATTGTATACAGTGTGTGTATGACCCTGTTGATAATTCCCTCTTCTTTACTCTTCTAACAGTTGCAGATCTTGTCTTAATTCCTTTATAGTTTTTTCTGTTCAAATTTTCCCAGATGACATTTGATTTTTCCGTACTTTTCCTTATTGCCCTGTATTTTTTGATTAAGGCTTTATCTATTATTAATTTAGCTGCACAGTAATTATATCCTATTTACTTCTGCTATGTCACATTAATTTATGTTAATAGTCTCAGTTGCTGTGATCATTTGTTTTATCAGACTTCTAACATTTTGGGTCTTATTGACTTACTGTAATCTATTTCTTTCATCCATCTTAATATATCTATGCATCACTATTAAATCAAGCAATTCTTCCCTTATAAACTGAGGGCACATTCTTTGTTTTCTGTTCCTGTGGGCATTCGACACAAAGTTCAAGAACATCTTCATGTGACATATTCTCTTCAGCTGCAGCTTGCATCATCCATTGCTCTCTCATATGGGAAATCACTGGCCTGTCACTCCACAACATTTATTGTGTCAGAGTTGCCACTGTTGACTGTTCCTTCCCTGGATGTGCAACTCTGACTGAACTTTTGTATTGGTTTCCTGAAGGGCCCAGAGTATCTTTATATGACAATTGATGAGGTGCTTCTCATTCCACCTATTTCTGCTTAAAAAGGTGGCTCACTGTTCCATCATGGTGCGGCATCACCAGAGTTGGATTTCTACACTAAATACTTCACTTTGCAGGTAATCAATCACTTCAGTTTCTATTTTTTAACTTCTCTATTACTGATCCTCTTTTCTAATTTCACCATTTGTTTTATTATTTTTTGTATTGTAAAATTTTCCATATCTGGATGCCTTTGCCTGAATTTCTCTTCAAATATCTTTGTTGTAGTGATTAGTTTTGCTGTCTACTTTGCATAAATATTGCACCATATTAAATCTCTTTTTTCTTTCCCATGTCCATATTTCTGCTTCATATGTCTTCAACTCCACCGGTTTGTCCATACTTTGGGGACTCATTGTTCCATCATGCTATGACATAACCTGTCTTAGACTTTCCACAATAACCCTGGGATTCACTAATCTTCCATGCAGGAATAAGTTATTCCTGCACAGAAATAACCATTTAAGGGCAGCACGGCAGCATGCCATGCATAGTAATGAAGGCGCGCTGCCTTTGCTCCTAAATGGACACGGAGTGTGGGCGAGTGCAGGGGGTGTGTCTAAGAGCAGAGTTCTCACAATACACATGCCCCTGCACTCAGGAAATGCTGCTCAGCAATTACAATGAGCAAGAATGCTCATAGGAGGCTGCATACCTTCCAACTGTGCAAATCATCGCAGAATGTCCAGATTTCTCACCCATACAGCACCCCATTTGTCCTGGCAAATCACTGGGATGATCTCAGGATTGAAGTAGGTAAATAATGGCATACATTTCAGTGTCAGACTTCAAATCCATCAGAAAACATATAGTAAAACAAATCCAGTTACTCTAGCAACTGTCCCAAGTTTATAAGAGCAATAATGAAAATATGTCCGTAGTTGTACCACAGTTTGTCAAGCTTTGTCAAGATAGTTTGCCTGAAGAGGTTGAGAGGTATGGGGGGTTGCTAGGATGTCTGCCAAATGTGCAGATGCATGCAGGAATCCACAGCAATAAGTGAAACCTGTCCCTTCCTAGAGAAAATAGCAGTAGAGAATTTTTTTTTATCAAACAGATTAAATTTATCTGTAGGTGCATGGGTTTGCCTATTGCTTAACTATGCATACTGTAGCTTAAATAGCACAACAAGATAAATAGCAAGATAGATGAAATTGAAGCAGTACTGCAATGTTGTAGTGCTCAGAGAGCTCGCTTTGCGAGCAGTCATTCTCAGTTCGCTTCTCACTTTAATAAATTCCATTTTCCATGTGAAATCACTTTTTTGCTTTATAACCTACTAAATATATAGTTGTGAACTGGAGTACTGCATTAAGTGCAGATGTGAGATGTCATTGTAATAATGTGGCAAAATCCACAGATAAACACAAGTGTCCAATAAAGTATATGTACACATGAATCAGGGATACAAAATGAAGGTATAATGTGTAATGAATGATAAAGCTATACAGTGTCCACATCTACCACTTTCCCAAGAGCCATGTTTCATTTCTGTCTAAATTAGTGTGGGGGTATGTGGGAGTAAGTAGTTTTAAGCAGTAGTAAGTGGGTTTAAGCCTGTTTGTGCTGGGGTAAGCAATGCTCACACAGGTTAATGAATTTTGAAGCTAACTCCATGTAAGCATATTTAACCGGAAGTTAGCATTGCTTACCATCATGCAAAGCCACTTACAACTGATTAAGACTGCCTTAATCACTCTGTATCCAACAGCCCCTGTTCTGCCCAGCAACAAAATAAACAGCCCTTCCAGGTCTTGAACCCAGGACCCTGTACACTATAGTCACAGCTGTTAACCAGTAAGCCATCATAGCAGTACATGAAGTTGAAGTATCCCCAAACAGATCCTCACTATAGAAAAATCACAATTTACATGTGAAAGGAATCTATATACAGTTTTATGTTGTATAACCTTCTACGTAACATAAATATGTGAACTTTAGTACTGCATTAAGTCCAGATGTGATGTGTCATTGTAATAAAGTGGTGAAATCCCCCAGTAAACACAAGGACCGCATACATTGTACGTACACATGAATCACAGATACTAAACAGATATATAACATCTAATGAATGATAAATCAATGTCAAACAGCAAATAATGTGCAAATGTAAAAATAAGCAATGCTAAGCATTGCACACCCCTGCTTACTAGGTGTAAACAATGTGTAGGCCAGCTAAATCAATCTGCCC